>NC_139594.1:8932630-9042630 GCF_946808225.1 Silurus aristotelis | reverse complement strand
GAGACCAAATGGAAGCCTTTTGAGATGGGCAACTATGCCACTAGCCACATGGCTGCATTGGCAGCTCAACATACTCGTGTTCCCAGAGGAGAGGATGAGGGCAAGCGCATGTACCTGGAACAGAGAGGCAGCCCAGGAAGCCTCCAGGGCAAGGAGCACAGCGAGGTATCTGCTATGCAGAGCCTTATCAAGTACAGTGGAAATTTCTCTAGCGAGGTCATGTCTAAGCATGGTGCGGATGGCCGTACCCCATTTGGGGGACTGGGCCACCTGAAGCTGGAGGCACCACATCATGCAAGTGCTAAAGCACTGAAGAGGGAGCCAGAGAGACCAGAAAGTGCCAAATCGTTAAACCGGGATGGAAACTCCTCACAAGGGGAGGCTGAGGTCCGGCACCCACCAGTGGGCATCGCGGTAGCAGTGGCTCGGCAAAGGGATGACAGCAGCAAGCTCAGTTCAGTGTCGGACAGAGACAGACCAATTCTGTCAAGAGGCATCAAAGGTAAATCACTGTCCTGAATTTAGTATTAGTAAAGACTTGTACAACTGCAAGATGCACATCAGAAGCGGACTATAGCTGACTGAAGCTAAAATTAAGAGCAGCATTTGGTGATGTCTGTTTTCATGTTGATGTCCTGTTTCTTTGGCCATGCCAGCAAGGTCATTTTGCTCTCGGCGTGGAAGCAAAACATGCACGAGGGGTGGAGCTGTGATGGGCTTCCATTCCTCAAGCCACTCAGCAGAGCGTCCATGCCAGAGATATTGCGCAGACACTGGCCATGAGCTGCACTATCGCTTTGGCACAGAGTACTTCCTGCTAACACATGGTGTGTGTTAAACCTTTCACTAAGACACCACCTGCCTGCTTGTATTAGAAATGTCATTTACAGGGCTAAACTAAAAGCTGTAAACAGCCACTGAATTCTAATAAGACTAAGGTTTGTTGCTAAGCAATAGAATCGGCCCAGAGAGAGAGTGTGTGCGTGAGTGAGGCAGATAGAGTGACTGAGGGAGTATGACATGGGGAGAGAGGCATTAATTTATGTCTTGTGTGTGCAAAGGGAGTGTAGTAATAACATTAGCCATCTTTCACAGAGGAGATGTTTGAATTTACACAAGGGGTGAAAGAGCATTACTCGATTAATCTGCAGTGAATTTGATGCAAACAGATAGTATGTCCGACAGGCTTTTGGTAACCTTGGAAACAGGCTGGAACCTTTCCCCTGGAGCACGATGGAGAGCCATAGTCTCGTGCATCTTAGGCTAAGGAATGTGGTCTTCTTCCAGCTAGTGTCAGTCTTCCAAAAGATCTCATAGACTCGCACTGAATCATTTTCAGGACCGTCATTGCTGCATTCATGCTGAAGTAAACAAGAATCTACATTTCAATCTGTAAACATAAGAAAAGCCTTTAGTGGTTTCGTATAGATTGGACAGTGCAATATGCCTTGTCCATGACGATCGCTAATAATGACATGTAATTTGAATTTGCTATGGAATGCTTAGTCGTGGTGCATCCCTATGGATACATCAAGTGCAACCTTAGTGTTTCCTGCACGTAGGCGATACTTTGGCACTGTGCCCAGGTATATTGACCAGAGCCCAAGTAGATTTCATCTCATTAAAAAAATAAATGTTTTGTTTATTAATCCCTTCCAAGAAATCAGCACATCTCATTTCTAATTTGGTGGTGACCTGAAGGGGTCAATCAGAGGTAAGGCACCAGAAAGAAAGTGGGTGGAGGGGCAGAGAGACAGTAACGTAAACTAATAGAGCAAAAAAAAAAAAACAATCATAGTCAATGCCTTTTCCCCCTTTGCTACCCAGTGACTTCCAGTTGTGAAAATGTTGACAAACTGCTGCTTTTCAGTGATCTTGTGTATGTTTGTATTCTTGGAAGAATTTCTTACATTCACACACTAGATTTCTGCACACATGACCATGATCAAACAAAACCAACAAAAAGGACAGATGGTTCAATTATAGTACAAGTTGATTGTAAAACAATAACATGGATTTAGCTTCCTGTTCTAACAGTTTTTCTTTACTTGTTCACAATATTGAGCACATAATACATCTTGGTCTGCATTCATACTCATAGGGTGATTGGGTGAAGAATATTTTGACTTCATTACACCGTGTATAATTAAAGCTAGAGAGAACCTACAGTACCTCCTCTATTGGGAGCCTAATACATGAGTTAAATGTAGTTTTGCAGCTATTAATATTTTGTACTTTTTCCAGAGAGCCACAGTTATATTCCATGATTATTATTATCTTAAAAGAAAATTCATACCAGGCCCCTATCCACAATATAAAAAAAATGTTTATTTAAACAATGCATTCAGATTCTAACCCTAACCCAGTATTTCAAATTCATCATTGATATTAGAAATCTGAATTCAAATTACCTGGATTTGTATGCAAAATTTTAGGTTTAACAAAGTTTTATAAATGTCTTGATGTTTTTCCCACCTCTATATAACATTGTATACTTAATTATATGTTGGGAAACCATCCTGTTGAAACGAACCTTAAAGCTATGTTGCAATGTGTGTTGAAAACCCACACCTTATCTAACAATTAGGGGAAAACCAGCAGCAAATAAGGTCATTTTGTAACACGGCATGTAATCGTCAGATATGTCTGTGTCAAAAGCCAAAATGAGCTTATAAGTGCAGTTGGTTCAACATTGGCTCACTTTGTGCTGACTTAATGGCTGTGTTCCACAGGCCCAAGCCAGGAGGAAGAGGAACAAGGACAAGAGCGGACACATCATCACGATGGCCGGCTCCTACATGGGCGTTTGGAACACGAGCAAGAGAAGGCATTGAGGTAATTTGTGAAATCCTAAAAAGCTCTGTTATATCCCTTTCTTTAATATAAATTTTCTGTAGAATTTAGATTTAAGTTCTGTTCATTTCACTTATTTTTAATTGAGTCTCTTTAAAATTGTTTTCCAACACAATAAATACTAATTTGATGCTAAAAACTCTGAAAATCAAATTTGACTGTTGGTGCATTTGTTGGTGGACGGACATGCAGAGCATAAATAAATGTAGTAGTGAAGATATTAGGCTGGGGTGTTTTTAAAAGAGCAAATTTTTTCCAGACTTTATGCTTTTAAGTGCAAAGTAGTGAGATCTTGTGCGCCTTTTGCTATTTGTTTTGTTCTTTTCTCTTTGGTATGTACTCTGTGGTCCTGCGCTTTTGAATTTCTGACCCAGACATTTCCATCTGGCCTTCTTGACCCTGAATGAGTAATGCGGTGAGGGGTCTACTTTTATCAAGAACAGACAGTATATGCTAAAAAGTAAAAACTATATTATGGACAATTGAAGCATCCTGAAACGTGATCATATTATGAAACATTGCATTCAGATATATTATATAAATTGGATCAAACCGATGTTCAGGTTGACTGGCTTACACTCTGTTCTGATCAGTTGATACGGCGTGTTCATATGAGGCTAGTATTAGTAATTATTTTTATAAATCTCCTTGTGCTCCTGCCTCAATTCTGTGTTGCCAACCTCTTTTTCCTTATGCTAATTATTTTTTAGAAATGTAGTCATTTATAATTGGATTTTGTAGAATTGAATATAGATAGATCAGTTTGGGGGTTACAAGGTTCAGTATTGCAGTGTTCGCTTATGCATAAGATACATTTGCTAACAATTACATAAATAAAAAAAAATAAAATAAAAAAACACTTTCATCCTTTACTGAATGTTCAAATATTGGACATTAGTTAGTTAATTAAAAGCAATTCATTACTGAAATTCGCTGGCCACGTCACAAATTATTATTATATTTTCTTTTGTTATTGTTCTACTGCTTAGGATAGCAGTATTTACTGTAGCTGGATTTATGGGGTTTTTATGTATTTTCCAACATCAAAGCGAATTCTATTCAAAATATCACCATCATTTAGAGTGGCACTGAGTCAGAAAATGCTGGCCTTCCTTACTGTGGAAATGTGGTGCTTAAAAAGTTCTTGATTTCTCAGCATGATCCTGCCATCAACATTTAGTTTAGGAACTGTCATAACACAGAGGTGGTGTCTTAGTCATAGCAAGAAGCATAGCACTGAGTCAGCACTGGCTAGGAGTTAAGAGCTTAATAGATATTTTGCCGTCAAGTCTGTATAAAAAAAAATGAACCATAAACATTTGTAGTGTTTTTCCAGATATTGTGTTTCATTAAATAATGATGTTTAATTTTTCATTTTTAGAGAAAGTAAAGACTTGGCAGAGTACTCTCAGCTGCATGCTCCCTTGGTGTCTGTAAGTGGCCTAAACCCAAATCTGATGGTGACTGGAGGTTCTGCCCTGGCAGGGGCAAGCCGGTGGCCTGCTGACCCCACATCCCATCTGACTACTTCCCATCCTTGGCTGCCTCGCCCTGGACCTTCCTCTATGTGGTTGCCTGGTTCTCCATATGGTACTTGTTCAGCTCATATAATGTGTAGACTGGAAACTATTAGGAAAAAAACATTCTGTAAAAAGTATTGGTATGTTTTCATCACTGACCCCATTTCAAGGCATCTCACAAATTGTGTATTTTTTTGTAATGGTTTAATATTAAGAAATATTTATAAATCTTAGATATACAGTGGTGTAAAAAAAGTGCCCCCTTTCTGATTTCTTAAATTTTTTTGCATGTTTGTCACACTTTAATGTTTCAGTTCATCAAACTAATTTAAATATTAGTAAAAGATAACAAGTGAACACAACATGAAGTTTTTAAATGAAGGTTTTTATTATTAAGGGAAAACAAAATCCAAAACTACATAGCCCTGTGTGAAAAAGTGTTTGCCCCCCTAAACCTAATAACTGTTTGGGCCACCCTTAGCAGCAACAACTGCAATCATGCATTTGCGATAACGTGCACTGAGTCTGTTACAGCGCTGTGGAGGAATTTTGGTCACTCATCTATGCAGGATTGTTGTAATTTAGTCACATTGGAGGGTTTTCGAGCAAGAATCACATTTTTAAGGTCATGCCACAGCATCTCAATAGGATTCAAAGGTGGACTTGCTGGTGTGTTTTGGATCATTGTCCTGCTGCAGAACCCAAGTTCGCTTCAGCTTGAGGTCACGAACAGATGGCCGGACATCCTCCTTCAGGATTTTTTTGGAAAACAGCAGAAATCATGGTTCCATTTTTCACAGCAAGTCTTCCAGTTCCTGAAGCAGCATAACAGCTCCCAAACAATTACACTACCACCACCAAATGTTACTGTTGGTATGATGATCTTTTTCTGAAACCCTGTTACTTTTATGCCAGGCGTAATGGGACACACACCTTCCAAAAAGTTACACTTTTGTCTCGTCAGTCCACAGAGTATTTTCCCAAAAGTCTTGGGGATCATCAAGATGTTTTCTTGCAAAACTGAGACGAGCCTTTATTTTCTTTTTTGCTCAACAGCTTTTTTCGTCTTGAAACTCTGCCATGCAGACCATTTTTGCCACGTCTCTTTCTTATGGTGGAGTCATGAACACTGACCTTAACTGAGGCAAGTGAGGCCTGCAGTTCTTTGGATGTTGTTGTGGGGTCTTTTGTTGTGGGGTCTACTTAATTTTGTCAGGCAGGTCCTATTTAAGATTTTTTTCTCTAAGAGATTTCTTGATTGCGAACAGGTGTGGCAGTAATCAGGCCTGGGTGTGGCTAGAGAAATGTAACTCAGGTGTGATAAAACAGTTTTTCCACACAGGTCCATGTAGTTTTGGATTTTGTTTTCCCTCAATAATAAAAACCTTAATTTAAAAACTGCATGTTGTGTTCACTTGTGTTATCTTTTACTAATATTTACATTTGTTTAATTATCTGAAACATTAAAGTGTGACAAACATGCAAATAAAAATAGAAATCAGGAAGACAAACTTTTTCACACCACTCTATATTGTAACTGAAAATGAACATGCTACATCTTAGTGATTTATCTGATGCCAGAGTGTACACTGGGTTTACAATTCTCCAGGTTGAGAACCTATTGTAGCCTGTATTCTTTTTTTTTTTTTTTTTCTTTATAAAAATGAATTGAATTTGTTGTGAACATTTGTAAAACTGTGATGTTGGCATTTTTCCTCATGTTGATTTGGTTGATCTCTCAGTCTCTGCTGGCCTGCCAGGCAGCTCAGGCCTTTTTGTCTGGGCCAAGAAAAAACATTCTTAGAAACATGGCCAAATCCTACCAGCACTTTTCCCAAAAATAACAGCAAACACCACAACCTCAGTGAAGCTTGGTACAAGTCACATTTCTGTCTAGACTTTACTGGAATAGTGCCACTCTTCCTTAAGCAAGTGGCACTTAGATGACAGTCTCTCTGAGGTGATGCTATTGTGGAAATGGAGGCTTTCAGATGACTAAGAGCATTTATAATCCCTTTAGTAAGGAATAAACCATCCGCCCTGTCTTGCATGTATTGCACCTCCATAATCTAACATTCTATCTATTGTGTGCTTTTTTGCAGGCCTGGGGGCACCTTCACTTCACCAGCCCTTGCCTCCAGGTTATCCTACCACTTTACCTGGATCCATCCCTCAGGCCTATCAGTTTGCCCGGGACCCGCAGACTGGACAACTGGTCGTTATTCCCACTGAACACCTTCCACACTACAGTAAGTTTTCCACCTTGCTGTTAGTGTTTGGTCTAATTTCGGTAAAGTTGTCATCTTATGCATATATACACAGTGTTTTTAGTAAACGTTTTGTCTGCCCTGTGGAAAGTAGAAGGCATTACAGGTGCACAAGTCTGTTTTGGGCATACTTGGGGAGTGTAGCTATGGTACTCTCTCTGGTGAAAAAGGTTGTGGACACGTGACGATCTCGCCTGTATATGTGTTTTAAACATGTCATTTTAGATGTATTCTCTTTTCTTAGAAGGCTTTCCACTAGATTTTGTTCTGTGACTTTGGGGATTTATGCTCATTCAGCTACAAGAGCTTTTGTGAGATCAATCCACTATGTTAGACAAGAAGGTCTTCATGTAGTTTGCTTTGTACACAGGAGCGATGTCTTGCTTTTACAGATTTTGAGTTCCAATGGAGGGAAACTGTAATGTTGTAGCACACAAAGGCATTCTTTATAACTGCGTGATTCCAACAGTTTTGGGAAGAACCACATAGTATGATGTCCAGACAATTTTGCCTATGTAGTGTGAAATATGAAAACCACAGTTAAGTGCAGTATAATAAATCCACATTACTAAATTGGTGGTTAAACAAAAACTGCAAAAAAAAAAAAAAAGCAAGAGCAGAATTAAGATAAACTGTGTATAGATCCTGTGCATCCATTTACTCGATGCACTGTGTAGTATGTTCAATGATAATTTTTTCCTTTTTTTCCTTGCAGCAGCAGAGATGTTGGAACGTGGCCCCCCACTGTGGCCAGCCGTGTACCCGCCAGCAGGCAGCTCTCTGCAGCACGCCCACCAGCTGCAGTTCCTCTCGCACCAGCAGCTCGTACGCCAACAGGAGCTCTACATGATTCAGCAGCAGGCTGCCCAGGTCATGGAGTTACAGAGGAATGCACAGTTTGTGGTAGGAAATAAATCTCTTTTGCTAAAACTCCCAACCATTCACATGGGGTGGGACATACAGAAAATGCTAATTCTTTGCCATTTGTTTAGTTATTTAAGTAATTTGTCAAGGATTCTGACTATATTTTGCTTGTTCAGGAGAGACTAAAAGAACAGCGGGCTGACATGGAGGACAAAGCAGAGAAGAGAGTTGGAGAGGGTACCAAAGCCAGCCTATCAAGTGTATCTGCTTCTGTCCTGCATTCACGCAAGCCTCCTCCACCTTCCCCAACCCCCTCCACTTCCCACAAGAAGTCTGTGACACCAGTAGCAGTCACACCGCTGCCCTCTCCAATTACTTCCCTTAAGTCTGAAGAGAGGTCCAAAGTGGAGAGCACACATCCACAGCAGTCACATCCACACCCATCTACCCCAGCCCCACAGCCACTCAGCCCTGCCTCTGCTTTGTCACCTCCCCCTTCTCCTATCCACCCTAAACAGGAGTCTGTGGAAGTGTCTGACAAAGAGGAGCTTGACCTGCATAAACAAGTTTCCGCTTCTTTCCCATCTATATATCCTGGTACGTACACTGTAATTTTAATGTGCCCTAATGCAGTGTCTGGATTAAGTATGTAATTAATCACCTTTGTCAGTTTTGCGGTTACCTGTGGTGGTTTAATAGAATTATGTTATGAACACATCTCACCCTGTTGATAAAAATTTGCCTTTAAAACGAAATATGAGAGCTGTGAGCAGTTGAGCCTGGTTCTTTATCTCATCTGTGGGGGGGGGGGGGGTTGCTTTTGGGTGGGGATTAGGAAACCATGCGGGATGACAGTCCAAGGCAGAGTGCCATTCTTCATGTCAGTATGTGCAGCCTAGAGGGGTCTTAATGAGTAGGTTGCAGATATCCCTACATATGGGATTACCAGCTGCCACTCCACTCAGATGGAGACTTCTTGTGATAGCAGCAGTTTTGTGTCTATTTCCCCTGGTGTTTTCTCTTTAAAATGCTTTGTACATGGGCTGAATATATTTATGCAATCTCTGCAGTGTGAACATTTGAACATGCTTGCATGTATTAGACCTTGGGGGTGGGGGCGTATATACATAAGGGCTTTTGGAATGCTTGTACTGGGACCATTTGGCTCATGAAAGTTTCATAAAGCTAGAAGAGTGTGTGGGATGATTAATCATTTTGTCACTCTGTCATGGAGAAGCAAGGCCCTCTGCTCCTTGCATAAGCACTTTAAATCTCTGACTGCTTTTTCCTTTTTGTTTTGTTTTGGCAGAAATTCCTCCGGGCTACCCCTACCAATCAATAACGGCATCATTCGGCAGCCATTACCCCTTTCTTCTCCATCCAGCCACAGCTGCTGATGCAGAAGGCATGGCTCCAGCTGTGCCCCTGCAGGCTGAGGGCTCAAAGCGCTTAGCTGGCCCGGTCAGTGTAAAACCCAGTCACATGTGTTCTCCAGTGGTGGCAGAAGTTCTGCAGGCATCCAGGGAGCCAAAGCAAGGCGAGGAGATTGTTGTGCCATTCAAAGAGGAGCCAGGTCTGGGGAAAAGCAAGGAAGTTATGGGCCAGGATGGTAGCGCACAGTCTGTCCACTCTGCTGCTTCAATGGCGAAACAGGATTCATGTACCCTTGTTGAAGCAGTGGCCTGCTCAGTATCTGCAGTTTCACCACTGCATATGGAAAACAAAGAAAAAGTGGATGACCAGGCAAATATTTTTTCCTCCTCTGAGCAAGAGTTGTGCCAAAGATCAGGATCTGACTTGGATAGGAGCTTTCCAGCAGAGGTTTCAAAGTGCTCGCTCAATTTGCCAGAGTCAGCTTACACATCATCAAATTACACTGACATGCAGCCCATGGACTGCAGCATTCGTCCCTCTGACTATGCTTCAGTTCACACAGAGAGGCTCATTTCTGTGCCCAAAGAACCCACCCTTGACACTCCAGACCTAGAATCAACGCATAGTGACACACCACTTCCATGCTCCACTCCTCCTGTGCTCCTAAACGACCCTGAGCCAGTAGGCATTCAATCTGAGGACCCCATGGCAGGCATGCTGGCACTGCTAACGGCCAGTGAGCTGCCTCAATCTGGAGCCCTTACCATCATGTCTGAGATGCCCCCTACCAGGATAGTGCAGTACCCAGGAATTAGTCTTTTGGAGTCTACTGCAGCTGAGGGTATGGCCCTGCTTAGCCAAATGGCCGAGCTAGAGCTGCAGGAACACCAGAGAGACTACATGCAGGGTAAGGCTTGAAACATACAAAATACAAAATAATGGTTTGTAATTTAGCTCACTTTGGAAGCGACGATCGGTTGGAATGAAAGGGAGAGGGGAGAAAAAAGAAACACATAGATTTGTTCACCTTGAAGTTGGGAAGTGCAATATGTGGTGCACAGCAGGAAGGCTTTCAGCTCCAGTGAATGAGCAAAGCACTCACTAGAGCAGAGGTTTGTAACCTTTCACAACTTGCGGCCCACACAGCCGACCACAAAAGGTCTTGCAGCCCATGACAGGTCAGAAATGGCCTGACTGTGAGAAATCCATCTTTTGTAGCATAATATAGACACTGATAATCAGTGAAAGTAGGTTTATACAACCTTTTCTTCCTATGCAGCTTGACAGACAATACATGATTAGGGAAAGAACTCCGAATAGATAATTCGACTATTTTTATTGTGTTACAGTATGTCTCAACAATAAACCCAGCTATTAGTCTAAATAAGACAAATTTCTATATAATAATTCACCAGTAATTAGCAATTAGAAAATGTGACTGTTGCAATAGTTTTAAATTGAGCTAAGTCGATGAACTGATTACTTTAAATCTAAGGATATGATCAGGTGTATGTAATGGAGGCACTTCACATTTGTTAACCTCTGTGAAAGCATTTTGTATCGTAACTGCAAGTTGGTCATGCCCATTCATAACACACAAAATGTATTGAGGTGCCTTTGTACATGACACTCCTTTTCAGGACCTGCAGAGTGTCTTCTCTGTGTAGACTTAAAGTAATGAATGTTTGTATTGATTTATTTATTTTTGTTCTGTGTGCAGGCATAATGCACTGTGGATTAGAAAGTCTCCTGGAGGCTGGGAGGCAAGTCCTCCTGGAGGCCATCGAGTGCCAGTCTCAAGTGAGCATCCGCCTCCCCAGGGAGCTTAACCCCAACAAGAAGTACAGCTGGAGACAGAAGAAAGATGAACCTGTATGCATTCTTTTCTTCTGATTCTTCCTTCGGGCTCTTTTATTAATGTTCAGGGACCTCGCTCTTGTCTCAAAGACAACTTCAGAGTGGCATTTCACAGAAATATCATATCTGGGGTGTCAAAGACATGGCTTTTGCTTGAAGACATTGAATAGAAACGGAACTATTTTAGTTGAATTATACAGTGATATTTGTTGTGCATTATAAAATAATGCAATTGCTGCTAATGCTATCTGTATATCGCTGATCTCGTTTCATGATTTTCAGTGTTTAGAGTTGGAGAATGGGATATAGTTAAGCTCTGTTTTTTTGTTTTGGTTTTGTTTTAGATGTTCTCCAAATCCTCTCTGGAGGGTATGGATGCAATGGAGGTGGACTATCGTGTGAGACTGGCTGAGCTGCAAAGGTGCTATAAAGACAAGCAGGGAGAACTGATCAGGCTACAGAGACGGAGAGACAAAGTGTAAGTCTCCCAGTTAAACCCTGTGGCTAGCATAACTTGCACTATATATTAGTTGTGATTGTTCTTTTAGTTCTGTTGCTACTTCAAAACCAATCATATATTCTGATACTACTAGTCAATATGATTACATGATAATGTTGACTTTGCATTTTTAGAGAGAAGCAACAGCTCCATCAACAACAACTCCTGCAGCAGCAAGAGGAAAGGAGCAGGAACCTGGCCAGGAGAGGCCCTGGTCGGCCCCGGAAGCGTAAGCATGGCCTGTGTACTTTGTCTCCGCCTTCAGGCAAGCTGGATGCCAACTGTGGAAAGTAAGTGTTCAATGGAATGAGCTAAGACAGTCAGGCTGCACCACTGATCAATTGTGCTTAGAGCGTTGTGCTGTTTTACAGACTGGTCCAGAGTTCACAGTATTCAGAGGACTCGGAAAGTGGAGAAGTTCTTAGGAAGCGATTCCGCAGCTCTACGCGGGAGGAGGAAGAGAATGAGGACATGGACATTGGTATTTTAAAGGCAAAGAAGATGCATAAGAGCTGGAATGAGCAAGAAGCATGCGCAAGCTACCCTAATGAGGTGTGTACCAGCACAGCGGCATTGCCAAGTCTTCGCCTCTTAATGGCTGCTTATACTGATTTATTTTTAGGTGTACCTAAAACTAATTAAAGTTTGTCATTTCCAACAGGTACCTAAAACCGGCAGTAAAAAGAGCCAAGTAAGTGAGCAAGAGCAGTTGGCTTCAAAGCTCGATAAGGCCTTGTCTTTGACTAAGCTTGGTAAACCGAACAAGGCTTCATGTAAGTTTGTGGATGGTTCTTCAGGAAAGTCCAGAACTCTCTCTGGGAGCAGGCTGACTATGCTGCCAGACATAAGTGCAAGAAACAAGATGGCAAAACCCAACCTGACCAAAGATCTTGGTTTCTTTAACAAATCCTCCAAAGGTGGTAAAAGCAAAATGTCCAACAAATTAAAGCCTTCAGACAACTGTCTTAAGGCGAAAGGCCAGAGGAAAGCTTCCAACTCTCCAGTGAGGTCAGAGATCAGCAGCTACTCCAACAGTGAGTGCCTTTTTTATTAATTTTTTTCCCCTAGGTTTAGGAGTATTTCTTGTCTTCCTGTATTTCGTGGATAATGATGTTGAATACTCTGATTCTGTGTGTTATAATTGTCATTTTCTGCAATAAGAACTTTTTTCTCATTAGTAAGTCATGTGAGTTTGTTTACCTTTTCTGGATACTGTAATGCTTCCGTTGACTTTCAAGTACCACCAGACTTAAGCTCTGATATCCTTGTAACACAGACACAGATTCAGAAGAGGACTCCATGAAGGATGGCTGGCCACCTCATGCCAAGTTGGGTAGATCAGGATCCTGTGCACAGATCCCAGGTCATTACAGCACTCCAAATAAGAAGAAGCATCAGTCATCCAAAAGAACCTCTGTATCATCCTCTTCATCCTGTCTGAAGTCAAAACTTGGGATGAAAGAAAGAAAACGGAAGCACTTTGCTTTATTACTGCAAGAGGCAGGAGTCAGCTCCTCTGAGGACTCATTTGATCAAGGTTACTAAAAAAAACCTTTGCTATGCACACAATTGCCTTCTTGCCTCATGAACGTTCTGTTCATGCCATGGCTATCTATGTAAATTTTCTGAGAAGCTATAAATACAATAGTTTACTACCTCATCTCTTGCTTGTATGCTTGTATAAAATATTGTTGACTCTTTTTGGAGTCCCTTTTTCTTTTCTTTTTTACAAAATGGTTGCCTTTTGGTTATGACTTTGTCTTGCCGTTTGAGGCTTCTATAGCATTGTGCATTTAAAACTTGTGTGGCTGTGTGGAAAATGTCTCATAATTGTATTGCAGTTTGGTACCCAAGCTTTATTAAACATATTGTTTTTTTTAATTTTTGCTTAATGTCTGTCTCTCGCTTCATGTAGAATATTAGATTGCAATATGCTATTCATTCCTAGTTTCCTGTTCTTCAAATATCCCTCTTCACATTGGCTCAAACCAGGGGAAAAGAAAGCATATTACATCTTGCACTAAGAAGAGCATGCAGCAGGGAAATATTTATCCTTTATGATAAATCCCCTCAAATTAATGATCAACAAATCTTTGCTGTGTGATTTACAGGTGTATTGTGTATATATATAAAAAAAAATTTACTCAGTGAAAGGTACACATAATGATAGATGAACCCATTTATGTCCCCTGTGTCTGCATGTTTTTATGATGGGGATATTTGGAAAACGAGGTGCTTTCTGTTTTACTAAAATTAAATAACCTAGCCTCTGTAGACTGCTGGATCTCTCCTTGCAGCTGCTTGGCCACCCCTCCATCCCTGACCCCCTTCTCCTCCCCATGATGCTTTTGAATGTCTTTCGGTCTGTCCGTTTGCTTGTCCTGCTGCAACAAAAAAAAAAAAAAGAGAAAGAAGCCAAGCACTTGGCTTGGAGTAGGGCAGCCAGCTGTGCAACGTGAGGTCACTATCCATGTCACCTGAGCCATGGGCACTGTTCTGTAAGTAGGACGCCACCCTCTTTTTGCTGTGACTTCTCGATTAATAGTTTCTACTAATTTGTGCTTGCTTATGTTGCATTAAAGAATAAAATTTTTCCTGTAAATGAGGTTGGGTAAATGAAACAAAAATGTTCAAGTTTTAACACATTCTTATAAGTTTAACTTTGTGTGCCCTGAAGCCATGGTTATGCCTCTATAGCACCTATAGATGAAATCTGGTTTCTCACCTGTGTTAGATTAGTGCTTTCTTTTTTCCTTCAGTTGATTGCAATATTGTTGCAGTCTGAAATGTATTGATCATTTAAAAAGTGGGTTAATGCGCGTGGATCATTGGAGCACAACATGCGCCGTAAGAACAATTTATGATAATAGTCTCTAGAAAGCACAATAATCTCCACAGACATATATTAACTCTAAATTTATTTTACTTGCCAGTAGTTATGCTGACCAGTTTTGGACTGCATTTTATTTCTTCTGCCTCATTTGTTGTGTAGTGTAGATCATAAGGTTATGAAGGGGAGAGAGATGAGGGGGATGTAACCATGGCTTAGGTAGCTAACAGCCCAGACTCCTCTCTGTTTCCAAACAAGTGAGGCTCAGAGCAGCCACAGAGCCCCAGGAGCCATGGAGGTCTTTCCTCACAGAGCCTGCTTTTTGTGCCCAGTTTGCTTCTCCCCATGCACATCCTCTGCTTGCCTTTGCTGTGATACATGTTTCAGACCTTACTGCTGTCGTCAGGCATGTGCTGTCTTTCTAACCCTGTTTTTTGTCCACATTGTAACAAGCTAAAGTCCTTGTTTGTCTGCTCTAAAACCCATACGCTTTCCGTCATATGTTAACAAGCTCACGCCCGTTGTCAGCGAGCCTAACCTCTCTGGAGCATTATGTGCGTCTTGTGTCCATATCCGTCATCTTGTACGTCTATTTCCCTCCTGAGTGGAGGCGGGGTCAGCTAAAGTGGGTACCTGCTGTTTTGCAGTTAGTCCTTTTAAAGAGAAGTTTGTCTCCCTTTAACAGTTTAGACAAGCTCCACGCTGAAAGGGTCCTAAATAATTGATGACATTCTTGGTCAGTCTTTCTGCCTCTAAACCCACATCTAGCTTTTGCAGTGCTTTTAGCCTGCTCCTATTTCCATTTTCCAGTGACAGAGCCCATTCAGCAGAATAGCCAAAGCTGTTTTGTGAGCAGCCGAGGGCTTTTCCTTGTAATTTCTGTTCAGCTAGTGCTCATGCTGAACTTAATCCTGTCCTGCAGCTTTCTCAGTGTGAAAGCTGTTTGCATGATGCTGTTCACCCAGATCAGTAAATCACTACTTCATGAAGCCACACTTTGTTGTTCACCAGAAAACGTATGCAGTAGTGGGTTTGCACTCCTATGTTTTTAACGAAAACATACCTGGGAGGTCATTTGAGTTGGTTAATGTGACTGATGAGAAAGGTGGACTTTATAGTGCTAAATAATGAGGATTGATTGTGGTTTGGAATTCATAGGAATGTGCATCTACCTAATGGCTTTATAGCAGTTAGTGACTGCTGCAAAAAAAATAATTTAAATAATGTTAGTGTGCATGATACAACTTGAACAATATGCATACTGATGTGTATGGTAAGAGTTCAAGAATTGTCAAAATGGTGTAATTGCAAAAAATGTAGGCAGGTGCATTTAATGCTTCTCTTTTCATTGTAAACAGAGTACTTTACGGAAAGGGACTATTACGAGGATGAGGACGATGACCAGGACTATTCCAATGAACTGGATGAAATGAATGGCCTGTGCTCTTCCTCGCTAGAGGAAAGTGGGTTAGGTCTGCTTGCTCGCTTTGCAGCAAGTGCAATCCCTAGCCCTGTTACCTCTGGCCCCATGTCCCTCGTTCAGCTGGAGGCCAAGCAAAAAGCAAAGAAAAAGGAGGAAAGGCAGAGTCTGCTAGGTGAGCATATGTCACACTAACATTTTGTACATGGCTTTAAGATTTTGCTTTTCTAAAACATTTTTTATTTATAATCTCTCAATACTGATGTGAGGGTTCTATAGACGCATTTGAAAAGAGATGTGCACAGTCTTGTTGCAACAAGGCCCCAAGTAGCCTAGCAACCTCATTCTACTTTGTTATAATCTGACTGAAGGATTCAGAAGACTCTTATTATTTATATTAGAGAGAAGTTGAAGCCATATATGAAACTTGAGACCAGAACATTAATGGCCAAGTCCATTATTCACATATTGCAAAACACATGGGGAAAAATATATTTACAACTAAAATGTTTGCAATAAAAAAAGAACGCAGATGTGTATATTTCCGTTCTCTTTATTGACATTTCAAATATGTTTCGTTCAGATTTTTATCCATGCAGGACCAGGGTTATGTTAATTACTTTAGAAATCAGAAAAGTTTGACATTTTTGAGTGGAGCTATTTACACACAATTGTACATCAGTCATATATCTCATAAATACATACATCTGGTTCAGTTTGATTATAAAGTCCATGTATGCAGATTTTTAGCATTTCAAGAAGTAGTAGTAGTAGTAGTATGCAGATTTTTAGCATACTGTTTATAAACATTAGGACTGTTTTTCTGTAGGTCGGAAATATTCTTGTAATCATGTGCATTATAATGTAGTAGATTAATCAAGGTGACTTTGGTAATTCAGCATTTTCCAATGCAGGAACGGAGTTCGAATTCACCGATTCCGAGAGTGACATCAAGGTCCGGAAGTTCCCATCTCTGCTTCATGGTAAGAGATCTGCCCCGGAGCTGCCTCTGCTACCACCGGCTAGTGTGTTGCGTGAGGACTCCAGCCCTGGAAAACGTGGCCGTAAGCCCAGAGCACCAGCTGAGCTCAGCTTGAGCTTTTCAACCGAAGGCAGTGATGAAGAACGCTGGATCCGTCGCAGGAGCGAGCGCATTTTCCTCCATGATGCCGCACAGGCTAAACCCATCTCTCCTTCCAAGCCTACAATGCCCAAACTGCCTCGTAGCTCAAAAGCACCCCTGCACAGCTCCAAGGACATACCTAAAAACAAGGAGGCAAAGGCACTGGGAAAGGTGGGTGCTGGTTTACTGCTCACTGAGCTCTGCATGCTAACCCAGAATGGCGAACAGCAGCAGGAGGTCTGCTCCATTTGTAGGACAAGAAAACCTCCTGCTGTGAGTGTCTTGTTATTGGACACAAAAGGACGAGTGAAACTTGCCAGGCTACAATTACCAGCCATCACTGTTCCTCCCTCTATATCCTCCCTCGCCCTTTTAATAGTGCTCTGAGCAGAATAAGCCATTAACACTGTTTCCTCATCTGATGCTCTGCCATAGGATGAGATGCTATGTCCTCCCGTGTGTGTGTGTGTGTTTCCTCTGCACGTTTTTTTTTTTTAAAGCTTCTAATGTGTGTGTTACAGAAGAAGAGATTGAAAGAGCTCCCCCTGTGTCTGCCAGCACTTTCCAGCACTCCCTCAGAGAGCAGGACATCACTCTCTGTCAGCTCTGGACCCAAGAGCAAGATTAAACCCAAAGCCAGAGAGGTAAGCAACACCTGACTGCATTGCGAATAAGATTGTAATGATGTTAAGCATCCAAGTTGATCCCTACCATCACCAACATTAGCTTCAGAAATTGATTAATGTTACTTGAATAGGTTTCCTCTCAAAGTGTATGACTCATGCAGCATTAGGTAGCTGTTTATTTTAACAGTGCAAAGACAAGAGGGCAGATTATAAATTGTTTATAAAGAAACAGCGTTTTTTTAATGCATTTTTTGAGGGTTTGAGATTAAGAGAAGAATAGGGCTGAAAAAAAAACATTTGAACAATTTTACCTGGCAGACTGCAGGCTCCTCCTGTGGCCTGCTGGGAAATGGCTTGTATTTGAATGAGCCTGGCCAGGCGTGACCTTCTGTACAAGACTGCTCTGAATATCCATTGCGAGGTGAATGACAGAGAGAACAACAAGCCTAATTAGACAGTTCACTCACTAGCAGAATGAGCTGAAGTATGTCTCCTCTCTACACATCTCGCTGCCTCATGTTTTCATGTATATATTTATTTTATACAATTTTCCCTGTTTTCTTTTAGAGACAAATACAAAGCTAATTTTGTTTCATGTCTAAATCAAGTTGCAATGCAGATGCAAAGATGCTGGAGCTCCCCTGGGGGTTAAAATTGAGAATCCAAAATGAAGTCTAAATGGGTTGTCCTGAATCAATTCTCACCTCACGATCAATCTCACTGCGGCTAAGAAGTTCAGTGTTGAGTTGTCTTATGGTGTGTGTGTGTGTGTGTGTGTGTGTGTGTGTGTGTGTGTGTGTGTGTGTGTGTGTGTGTGTGTGTGTGTGTGTGTGTGTGTGTGTGTGTGTGTGTGTGCGCGTGCGTGCGCGCGCGCGCTTGCAGGCCAGAGGAAAAGGTGGTGCTGTCAGCAAACTAATGGAGAGCATGGCTGCTGATGAGGATTTTGAACCTAACCAGGACAGCAGCTTCTCAGAGGATGAGAACCCCCGTCTGAGCGCTGAAAGACCATGTACCCCTGGTGAGCCCACACAGACACACATATGCTTTTAAATGCCCTGTTCACACTTTACAAATTAATATTCATTTTGGGCCACTGAATCAGCAGTGGGGGTTGTGCTAAATATGGCTTGTAAGGGGTGAAATCACTCTTAATCACATTACGTTTGTAGTGTGACTAGAAGATTCATTAAAAGACCACCTAGGTGTCAGTCTGACAACTTTCATGGTTTTCAGGCAGAATCATCTTTTTATTTAACTGTTTGGACATTGTTGACGCATGTAATGGGTTAGTTTTTGGGTACAATATATTCACCAAACCGCTAGACATTGCTAAGTAAATGCATTATATTTGTGTCACTAAACTGGGTGTCTAACAGCTATTCATTTATTTGTAAAATATACCATATATAATAATAATAATCTGCAACATGTTAATATAATTAAGTGTAATATTGTTTCATTAAGATATGTACATTTTTACTTTTCAATATTGGTTGGTTTGCATAATTTCGAAACACAGCATTTTATATATATATATATATAAAATATATATATATATATATATATATATATATATATATATATATATATATATATATATATATATATATAAAATGCTGTTTTATTACTCTTGTTTTATTTAGTTTTCTTTCCAACCCTTTCTTTTTTAATTTCTATGATTTGTTTCTGTTAATGTGTAAGATCAAATTAGGTAAGCAATGGTTGCTAATGGCAGCAACTTACTGTGAGTGTATTTTTATCAAATCAGTCTGTTCTTTTAACTATTAATTAAGAAATTGCATCCAGATTAATGTTAACACTTAGTTTGAGTGTTTGGTATTAGCTTATGTTTTTGCTTTTGGTTGCTCCTAATGAAATTTAAACAGGTCAATGGGTATGCTTTTGAGATCTATTGAGCTATCTGTCTACACTGTCCACTTGTGATTGGATAGTCCGAGATGGATTTTAATACCAAGTCTGTACAGAGCTCTTTGCCTTTAATGACTAAATTACTGTTCCTTTTCTAGACTGAATAGGCTGTTTAAAAAACAGATGGCTTTGAGTGACAGGAGGCAGGAGTCATTTCACCGCCTTGCTTGTTTTAATCCAGCGTTAAAATTATGACAATTGACTCGACTTGATGGCATTATTATTGACATATTGTTGATGGTAATGTGCATCAGTGAATGTTATCGCACCTGGACTTTATCGCATGGACGGCACTTGTGTGGGATGAGTCCATTTGGTGTAGTTGAGTGATTAATGCTTTGTACAGAGATGCAGCCTTGCTGATTTTTTTTTTGTGTGTGTGCGTGCAGCCCCACGTAACTGCGTTCTTAATAAGGATGAGCTTCAGGACGGATTGCGTGTCCTTATTCCTATGGATGACAAGCTGCTCTACGCCGGCCACGTCAACACTGTCCACTCACCTGACATGTAAGAACACACTTCACTTTCCCTTTTCCATTTTTTCTTTTCTCTTTCATTTCTTCTTCCTCTGATGTGTCCCATTTACTCTCTTTACTGTAGTTCTGCTCTACAAGTGTTGGCTCGCTGATAAATTAGCTTTGGTGTAAACTGCTTACTGTTGTAGTTTCTGCCAGTTAAATAAGGCTGAGTATACACAATTTATGTAGCATATAGAGATATTAAAACCTTCTCTCCAATGGCTTGCTCTTGTATGTTGCAACATTTTTTTTTCCGCCATGGCGTGTGCATACCTGTAAATAAGATGCAGCTTACTGAAAAGTTAGACTTCCTCTCAAAATCCTCGGTTTGGAGCCAATCATCCATAGAGACAACTAGCTTCAAATTATTATTATTTTTTTCTGTCAAAGTTATTGGATTTTCATTCGAGCTGAAGCTGTATTAATGTGTCAATTAAAGTCTATCATTAATTAATTAAATTAGACAGCGATTTTTGACTATGCAAATTGTGATTTTAATTCTCTGTATATTGTATCAGTCAATTTATGCTGGTTATATTTCTAAGATATATTTAACATAGAGGCTTAGATGGAGTTGGGTGCAGAGCAGGGTGGGATGAGTGATTTGAGGTAGGTGGGTCCAGGTCAGTTTTTGGCTTGTGTTGGTGTTTTAAATCAGATTCAGTCTCCTACAGATCTTCAGTGAAGATTAGCTTCAGGGGTCAGATGCCAGAAAGGAGTTGTAGTAGTCCAGTTTTGAAATGAAAAGGGACTGAACTGAGTGGCCTCTGTGCCACATCACTGTTGAATTTACAAACCTCATTCTAATGTTACTGTTACTATGGTAACGACTAACTTATATACTTTTGTCCATAACCTGCTCATTTGCCATCTAGCCATTTGATCATTCTATTGATAAGACTGAATGTAACTTATTCACGTGTTTGTGTTAAAATTCTTTGAAATAGCGCATATCTATGACCATTTCTTTTGTGAACCTTCCGTCAAAGTTGTTCTGTAAAAGTAGAGCTTAATTGCAGTTGGTGTAGTATTTCCAGATCTTTGAGTATTTCTCTTTACGTATAGTAAAGAGTAAAGGTGTCGCATCAATAATTAATTGAAGTCAAATATAGCTGTGTGCTTCAGAAATGAATTCAGTATGTTCCGAATTTCTTTGAAGAGCTTGTGTCAGTGTCAAGAAATTGTCGTTTCCACCATGGAGCAGAGCAGCACTTAAAGATGTGGAGTGATGAAAATGAATAGGATGTTGGGTTTCCAGTCATGTGTGTCGGAGGAGCCAGTTTATGAACATATCTTTGGGAATGGGTTATTCAGCTCTGCGGTGTGTGTGTGCATGTGCTGCTCTATCTCTCTTCTTCTTATCTCTTTGTATAGTGCTAAAATGATTTTTCTCTGTGTTAGAGGGAAAAGAGCTTTTGTGCAAGGCTGTGTTTGATTTTCAGGCTTTACACTGCACTCTTGAAGGAACATAGTTTGTACTACAATAAGTCCTGGTTATAGAAGATTTAATATCTGTTGAGAGAAAGAGAACAAGGTTCTACTTAGAGATGGCTTGTCTGCTGTACAGTGCCCTGTGCTACACCACAACATAAATGCATCCAGAATTGTCACTCCACGGAGGTGTGCACCACCGCTATTTTTATTCCTGTGCCTGTATTCGTTAACTCTATTCAATGTCAAGGTGTGAATAATCTGACCCTCTCTTCCCAGCCTCACTCTTTTTCCTCAGTTTAGAAGCAGTGTGTGTGCAGACACGGCTATATCCATAACCACATGCTGTTAAATTGCCGAGTCAGTAATTAATGTGGTCAGTGTTGAATTAGGACTGGAATCCAGGGAGAAGGAAGAAAAGTAGCCGTGTCTCCCCTGCGTGTTAAGCACAGAAAAGACTGCTGACAGGTCCATTGTCATGCATGTGATGTGATGGCCGTGCTAATGGCTGCAGCCCGTTATTTATGGATAATGGGAAACTAATTTGACATTTTCTGTCCATCCTTCAGTGACTTTCCATTTCTTTTTCTTTTTCTTATGCTCTCCAAGCTCTAGGCTTATGTGTAAAAATAAGATTTATCTTAAAGAAAACGAGTTCCAGTAGTTCTGCATATAATCAGACTCCTGAATTTGTGCAATTTACAATGCATTTCTGTACTTCCTCTCAAAGGCAGTTTCATTCATATTCAGATGAATATTTTAATGTATAATTACTAGGATTTGCAGTGATGGCAGTACCATATTCAGCAGAAAGGGGGGGTGAATGTGCGAATGAATAGAAATACGCAAAACTGCTGAAGCCTTTCATTTTGAAGCTCTGAAAGTTGAAACGTGAGTAGGTTTTCTTATTTTTTTTTCATAGTTGTCTTTTTTTTAAATGACAAAACACCCTGGACAATCTGTAAATTCAACTGTAAATCCACACTGCTAACCCACTCCACTCTAATGAAAGAAGCAGTCTGTATTTAACTCTGCTTGCAACGGTTCGAGCCCAATCATGCACCTTCTCCCGTCAGGGAGCAGCTGGTGTGAATTTACCCTAAGCCTCCAGACACGAGCAATCAGTTGTCCCTAGCAGCAAGCCTACCCCCTCAAGCTGGCTCTGGGGAGAGTGTGTGTGGGGAGGAAGGTGGGGCTACATCCACACAGGCCCATGTCTCAGTAATAGGACTGCCACTCACTGACAGGCAGGTCTGACAGCTGGCTCTGGGTCATGCTGGAACTGCGAGTACCTTTATGCATCCAGATGAGTGTAGGTCTTGAATTGACGGTCAGGATTTTTAAACAGAACAGGCTGCTTCTAATCTAATCTTCTCTCCAAACCCATCCTCTAAACAGAGACACCTACACCAAGCAGACGTTTGATTTATGGTTGCTGTTTACATGTGGCACCTTCTGTATTTAATACTCATATACACCTTAAAGGTTCATAAACTCTTGTCACTGAAAATAGAATGTATTGAGGCTGTTGTAACACAGCACTGATGTAAGCATAAGACTGTACACAAAGTGCTCACATAATTTGTATGTTTTGTCAGTAAAAACAGTAATATCCGAAGAACTGTTATGGAACATTGAGGGTTGCAAAATAAGCTCTATTTTTGGAAAAGGCTTCTCGTTTTAAAACCAAAACATTTTTTCCAAGGGTTAAAGGGGTTTGTTTGGCTGCAGTAATAATATCCCAGAAGTCTCCACGCAGTCCTCTGACATTAGATCCATCGCTTCCCACACAGTGACTCAGCCTGGCGCAGCTTTCTTCTTTTCTTGAACAGGCAAATTGAAGGGTCTTTTTTTTTTTTTTTTTTTTTCTCATTTCTGTTTTTTCCCTTTGTAAAGTCCCATTTTGTTACCATCAGATGATACGAAAAGAAAATTCTCGGACTTGCTTATTCCCACCCCTCTAACTTCCTAACAGCAAAAGACATTAAATGAGTTCATCCTGCCTGTGACTGGCAGCCAGCAACTTGTAAAAAGCAGGCCTCCTGCAAATCTAGTCCATGATCTAGCTGTATGGAGAAAAGAAATGAAGAAACCTGGAATCTATTGATTATTGGCAACAAAGATCTGCAACATATCTGTCTAGTCCCCTAAGGAGCACTGCCTTCATTTTGAGACTGACTCAGCTCCAGCTTTTTTCATCTGTTTGTGGTTAGGTCATGTCTGCCTTTCCATTACAACCCACCTGGGTTTTTCTAACTGCATTAAGTGTACTGTTTTGTGGACCAAAACATATCTAGTGTCTGTCAACAGGTTTATTTTTGTTCTGGTGTTAATACTTTGCAGATTTGTGGGAACTGTGGCTGTTGTCTTTTGGCCTGTTTTAAATTAATCTTGTTCCTATATGTGTTGGTGCTTTTCTCCGTATACTTCTGTGTCTGTAAATGTGAGTAGGATGCTTTGGAATGGTCATTGTCTTGTGTCTATATATATATATGTGTGTGTGCGCGTATGTGTGCGCGCTTGTGAGGTTTCTTCTTTGATTTGTTTTTTTCCCCCTCTCTCAATACTAGGATCAGGTCACTCAGTGGTGTCTTGGCTGTCAAGCAGAGGCAGGTTGTGTGTTAATGACTATGCCTTATGTCTTACAGATACAGCGTGGTGGTTGAGGGTGAACGGGGTAACAGGCCTCATATCTACTGCTTGGAGCAGCTGCTGCAGGAGGCGGTCAGTACAGCACATTGTCTTTACCATTCACTAATGAGCCCCATGTGTGTCCTAGTACATAGCATGGCCAGGGGCAGACACACAAACACAGGACATAGGACCTCCTCAGAAACCTTGTGTAGTGCCACACACATTTCACTTCACCAGTGTTGGTTTAGACAGTGAGGCTCTCAGCCACCACCATTTGCCCTAAAATTGACCATAGCAAGCAGAAACTAAGCCAAAAGCGACTCTGGCTATGGAGCTCTTTCAGAATCTAAAAAATGACTTGAGTCATTCGAGTCATGACTCGAGTGGAGCTTGTACACTGTATACAGGTTAAAATGCAAAAATGAATTGTGTGTTTCTTTTGCTGCCTACAGATTATTGATGTTAAGCCACCCTCTGTGAGGTACCTACCTCAAGGAACAAGAATCGCAGCCTACTGGAGCCAACAGTACCGCTGCCTCTACCCTGGCACCGTAGTCAGAGGTAAGATCAATAAAGTGCTTTACGCTAACTAAAATGGCACACAGGCTGTCGTGTTTTACAAAGACATGCTGTCCAACGTTTTAGACCTTTCTAAGCTGCAACAATAGTACAACTATTTTCTATCGTTTGTAGATAAAACCTTTCAGGGCAGAGTTTTGTTTAATTTCCTTTAATCTGAAGCTTTTAGCCAAGGCTAGCAGGCCTGCCAGAGGAGATGGGAGAGTACAGAGGCCAAGAATGAATGATTATGTGGTTAGCTTCTTGTGGTTTTCTGCTTCAATTATTCTTTTTATAATATTTATAACAATTTTCCCTCCCACTAAGTCAAGAGAGAACTGGAGGCTTGTCCAAAAAAAATGGAAGTTGTAACTACTGCTTTTGTCAAGACATGAGCATTAAACGGGCCTTAAGAAGTGCCTGATAAATATATCTTGTATCAATCTTTTCCCTGTCTGCAGGGAGCCCTGACATGGACGAGGTGGACGATTTGATAACTGTAGAGTTTGATGACGGAGACACCGGACGCATTCCGCTCTCTCACATTAGACTACTCCCTCCTGACTACAAGATCCAGTGTAAGTGTCCTCTCAGGAAGTTGGACAAACCTTGCTTTTTACTCACAGCCCATAAGAAAACACTGTTTGAGTTGGAGCCCCTGCAGTCACTGATTTTGTTTGTTTTTGCTCTTGAGGTGTGAAGAGCTTTTTTTTTTCCTAAGTTGTGACTTGTCAGTGCATGCATTCATGCAGAGCTTTAAGAGCTTGCATTAAATAAATGTTAAGATTATGTTTTTTCTAGGGCGAAAAAAATACTTTTTTTTTTTTCGTTGCTGTTTTTTTTTTGCAGGTGCTGAACCATCCCCTGCTCTCTTGGTGGCTTGCACTAAAAAGAGAGCACGAAAGGGTAGTAAGGATATTCCTGAAAGCAAAGACGCAAGTCTCAAAACCACAGATGATTCTGCTCCAAAGAATAAGGGAAGAGGAAGAAAACCAAAACCCAAACCCGGTAATTTATCATCCTTACTATTGATTTACTATTGATTTCATGAAATCCTAAGGTTTCTAATAACTGATTTGTTTCCAGTTAAAACAGCCAGCAGTCCTGGAATTAATTAAACAACTGTCTGTGGCTTAGAACAGGATATTTTGGGTGGTTTCATGGATATTAAGTAATTTGTTTGTGGTTGGGAAAAGAAAGGATTTCTGGCAGAATAAGGGACAATTTTAGCTTCACTGCATTCCATGTAGGTCATGTGATAAGGTATATTAACTTCTCTCTGTTCAACTTTACAGAGCCTGAACTAGCTCAAAAGGAGCATGAAAAAGCTGACCAATCAGCCCTTGGACTAGTGCAGGAGAGACCCCTTGTTACTCAGAAAAATGTCCCACTGCTAGGCAGGAAGAGTCAGACTGCCAATACAACCATCCCTTCAACCCCCATACCTACTGAAAGCCAGAAGAAAACTGCTGTAGCCAAACCTCCAGCCAAAGTACACTCACAGCCAAAGTCTGTCTACTCATCTGCTCTCTATGGAAAAGTTCTCTCTGTGGATCTCTACAATGACCCATCTGCTTCATTAGCTTCCTTTATGTCTAACAATGAAAGCGGGAAGACAAAGGCTGTCAAGAAAATTCGAAAGAGTGAAGACGATGGACCGGCATTTGGGGTGAAAACCCAGCGCAAGCAGCCTCAGACAGAGATCCTGATCAAGTTAGACCATGAGGGCGTGATGTCCCCCAAGACTAAGAAGACCAAAGCGCTGATGATGATGGAGGGTCAGAACCGCACAAAGAGAGACAATAAAGCCGTGATGGGTGTTAACTACACTACTGTCACCTCCAATACACCTGCAGACATAACACTGAAGCCCAAGACCGAGCCTGAGACAATTAATTCGGATAACATGACAAGCTACAGTATCCGTAAGCTTGGAAGTAGCACAGACAGCTGTGTAAGTGTGAAGAGTTCAGGAGAGAAGGCTCAATCAGAGAACTGCAGCAGCAGCAGTAGCAGCAGCTCAGAGTCTGATGGAGAGGAGGAAAGGACCCCGCCAGAAACAAAGAGCAAACAAGACAGCAGCTCCACCAGCTCCCGTGCATCTAGTCCCACCTCTTCCAGCTCCTCTACCAGTAGCTCCTCTTCTACGGCAGGATTTAATTCATCATCATCGTCGTCTTCCTCATCCTCAACTACAAGTGATGAAGAGTTTTCCTGTAGCTCAGATGAGGAGGTTCCTGCAGCTTCCCAGCCCCTGTCTCCTCAAGAGCAACTTCCAACAGAGAATGATGAAGATGATGTAGAAGATAAAGCAGAGGTAAAGGCCGAGGTCTCGACACCCAAGGCCCAAAAAGCTCCCACCAAACAGCAGGCAAAGCAACAGAAGCCTCAGAAGGTAAAGAAGAGCGTTGGGCGGCCTAAGCGGAGAGAGGGCATCCACCTGCCAACTACAAAGGAGCTAGCTAAGAGACAGAGACTGCCCTCTGTGGAGAACAGGCCCAAGATTTCGGCTTTCCTTCCAGCCAGACAGCTGTGGAAGTGGTTTGGAAAACCTACTCAGGTTATTATTGGCATTTATAAAAAAATTTTTACAATATAATGGATATTCAGATTTTTTATTTAAGAGAAAATTGCTTGTTTGTGTACACCTTTCTCTTCAGCGTGCTACTTTTTATGGATTGGGAACTACTTTAATGAATTCGATTTTGTTTTTTAAATTGCAGAGACGAGGAATGAAGGGCAAAGCAAAGAAACTCTTTTATAAGGCCATTATGCGAGGCAAAGAAATGATTCGTATTGGAGACTGTGCGGTTTTCTTATCTGCTGGACGGCCTAATCTTCCATTTATTGGTCACATCCAGAGCATGTGGGAGTCTTGGGGAAACAATATGGTGGTTCGTGTAAAATGGTTCTATCATCCTGAGGAAACCAACCCTGGAAAGAAACTTCATGACAAAAAGGTTACATTTCTTACATTACACATAAATAAAAGCGCAGTTTAACAGTCAGGATGTTTTGTATTTATGCTATAATTTAGAAATTTAACATTTAAAATAACCCAGTGGACTGAAAGCACATGTCTATTTTATTTTTTATTTTTTTACTTTTCCAAACTTCTTTTGACAGAACTGGGATCAGATGTCTGGAAGGAATCTTGCTGTTGTTCTGCAGGCATCCAACCAGAGAAAGGATTTCATGGAGGTAGGTATATTATTATTCTGTAACATTAACACCATATCCCCAGAGTAGTTGTTTTTTGTAAAGAGTAAAACATATGAATGTGAAATATGTTGCTTTGCACAGCGTGCTCTGTACCAGTCCTCTCACGTTGACGAAAACGATGTTCAGACCATCTCACACAAGTGCTTGGTGGTAAGCCTGGAGCAGTATGAACAGATGATTAAAACTAAGAAGTACCAGGACAGTGAGGACCTCTACTACCTGGCTGGCACTTATGAACCGACTACTGGTATGATTTTCAACACTGACGGTGTTCCTGTCATCTGCTGAGGAGTGCTCTTATCATCCAGCTACACCGCAGGAATGAGCTCAAATCTTTGTAGAATGTGTCGGAGAGCTAGATCAATGTTGGAGCCTTTCCAGAGCGACTGAATAATAATGTAATGTTCCTGAACAAGACCATTGTTTGTCTGAGACTGATAGTAAGCATGAAGATAGACATGGAATGTATTCCAGATGACAGCAGTATACAGTCTGTCAGTATTGCTAAAGTACGTTTGGAAGGCAAATGCAAAGCGTGTGTCTAACCTGTTAACAGAGGACCAGACTGGTTTGGTTATAAGAAAATTATAAGAAAGAAATGAGTGCGCATGTTAAAACCATCTTTAAGGTCAAACATGTCAGCACAGCGGAGATCATCTGTTGCTGACTGTCAGAATCGGAATGGGAATTGATGCAACATCAACTTGGTGGGACTGAATCTGCTAAAGAGAGGGCTGCTAAGAACCAACTTCATGGGCCCAGCTTGTGGTGGATGTGATTTGAACTGACAAGACATGTCACACTTACTACTCCAATCCACCTAGAGAAGCTATCCATACCAGCACTCGGCTGTCCAGCGACCTCCTGGTAAAACTGTGCTGGAACTTAATGCCACGACAGCCGGTTAATGACCTTGGACAGCTGATAAAATCCTGGACTCTTAAAACTACAGGCGTACTGACACTGGCATTCTTTCTGCGCTACAGATTGTTCATTCGCAGTAAAATGGGTCACCTTTCTAGTCCAGAAGTTCTATTGGGATATTTATACGGGCCTGTCTTCTATCCAGCAAGGCAGAAAGGACTCTCCGTTCGAGTTGCACGCTGTCGTGCTCTAAACCATTGTACAGATAACTACAATTGTACATACACTATAATATAAATATATATACACGATATACCCACATTTATTTTTCATGTACAATAGATTTATGTGAGAGTTATTTTTTAAAGTGGTAAAAGGAAAAAAAGAGCTTTATTATACTGTGAATCAAAGATCAAAATTAAGTGAAAATCAGGAACTCGATTTTGAGGATCTCAGAAATTGTTACTGGAAATCTGGAATCAGATACTCCACTACATTGATGATGCAGTGTAATTTTAAATTGTAATATCCAGGATACTATTACAGGACTTGGTCGTGGTTTCAGGCCAGTTGTCCAATTTTGCATTTTTGAACAGAAAGCACTTAATTCTACTCTTCCCATCTCTTGAAAGATGAAATTTTATTTGTATTTTTATTATTATTTTTATTTTTATTTTATTTTTTTTACAATCCCCAGTGCAGGCAACAGAAATATAGCCACGAAGGACACCACCTGGTTAGCTGTTTCCGTTCTCAGCAAGCTTGTGTGTGAATGTGGTCTTGGTTTTGTTTTTGTATTTTCTTTTTACGGTTTTTTTTTTTTTTTTTTTTTAAAGCATTCCTTCTTATCCCTTCCCCAATCTACTTTTTCCAGAAGCAATTACATCTCATGCATAAAAGCACTTTGTTAGAATGTACTAATAGCAGAGCAGCACAGCAAAGTGACGTTAGAGAGAGTTGTCCGAAAGAGTGGAAGTTCTTATGCTGAAAGCTACTGTACGGCTGCTTCTCTGTGTCTTCCCTCTTTTTGCTCTCTCGTTCCTGCACACAGTTGTCGTTTGTTTATGCCTAAAACACTTTAAGGGAAAGTTGTGTTTCCCCAAATTTCACCCAGGCAGCTTGTTGAGTTGTAAACAGTTGTTCTGATTGGTTTGAGGAAAATTTTTTGCAGCTTTTTGAGTCAGTGTTTTTCAATGTTAGTGATGGGAAACAGCAGTCCAAAGCCTCTAAAATGATCTTATTTATGACATCAACTAATTACAAATGCACTTTCCCCTCCACACACACACCCACCCCTAAATAGTACCCTTTGTTAGGTCTTTGTTTCATCCTCACTGTTAGTCATGCATGCAAGCACTCCCACAACTCACAAACCATATAGCCACAAAAATATATGATGTTTCAAGGAAAAATATTACTGAGAATATTTCTATAAATAAATCACCATTATAAAGCTATTATGAATTACATATAAATATCCAGTGGTTCTGTTAGTAGTTCCCATAACGCTTGTGAACATAAAACACTTGGTTTCTATAACAAACAAAAACCTGACTGAGCTATTTCTCATCTAAACACACCGTATGACTGTTTACTTCTCATCAAGTGAATTATACAAAAATATTGAAAATATCAGAATTCCCCTTTAAGTCCCTTTAATTTCCTCTTTCAGTCCCTCCAAGGCTGAGTCATTTTTGGCCCAGTTACAGGGAATTGAATGTTGCTCTATGTAAATAGGTCTTGCTGATCTCGTATTCCAAAGAAAGAGCCAGTCATCACCAGAGGCTCTCATGTACGCCAATACAGGTCCAGGCTGTTTATTCTCTGCTCCTCTAATCAAGACCAATCAAATGTATTCGATTCGTGGAATCTAGAAAACACTCATTGTATAAAAAGTTAGATTTGCTTTTTGTTTATTTGTGCCTTCTGTTGTTTAAAGATTGAATGTAGTCTATTGTCTAAATATTGGACATGTTTTTATGTCCAGAATGATGCATGTATTTTGGGAAGTGTTCCTTTTGTGAATGTCTGGCCTTTTGATTACAGCCTAATCAGTAGTCCATTAGTTCACCAATACATATATATATATATATATATATATATATATATATATATATATATATATATATATATATATATATATATATATATATATATATATATATAAATAAGATATACACCATTCATGTACTGCTTGTATGCACCTCCATATATGAATCAGAAGTTGACATTATGGGTTCAATTTAAATTCATTTTTCTTTTACTTCTTTCTCGGATCTTTTCAGCGCCATATTTCTTCCACCTATTTTTTTCCCCCAGCATATCATGGTCTTCGCTCATTCTTTTCGTAACATTTGTTTGTAAAGAAATTAAGTTCCTTTTTTTCTTTTTTGCGCTAATAATTTGCCGTTCTTGACTCACTTCCCCAGGTTGCCACTATGATTTCAAGCTGCCACCTACTCAGTGTCATAGGTCAGTTCAATGTGCTTTGAGGATAGTGCTAATCGCTAGCCTTTGTACACATCTGTCCTTGCTCTGAATCAATAGCAAAGGATTCACGCCAGATCTTATAGCCCGTTGTGTTTTACTGCCTCATCTGTGCTTAACACTGTTAAGCAAAATCACATTCAACATTTCTTCCCTCGTTTTCCATCTTGCTGATAGAGGAAGGTATATATATAGAGACAAAGAATAAGAAAGGGAAAGGACACTAGAAACATCTGGGGTTTATGGAACCCAGCACAGTTTAGGCCTACTCAGTATTTCAGAATGTCTTTCTGTTGTAGAAAAATGTTGACACTATTGGATATGTAGAGAGACTTATATTGGTAAGGTTGTAAGTCTAAGATATTTTTTTTGTCTTTCGTGTTTCTTATATAACATTGGCCAATCTCTCTTAAAGAGATGATATCTTGTTGATATTCAATAGGTTATTTCTTAACATATTAATCATCATATGTGGTCTTGAGGTAGATTGTATATTCTGTCTTTGTATCAGGTTCTGACTTTTTACAAGGTTTTCTGATTATTTTGGTTTGAGGATTTCTTACAGACCCAAAGCCGAGTAAAATGGTGCCAAATAGTCTTTTAAGTCACCTGAAACCCGAAACAACGCTGAGCACGCAATCATGGTCCAAATCTTGGTCAAATATAATTTTTTGTGTGTGTGTAATATATTTGTCTTTAGGACGTTTAAGTGCCCCTCAGAGCAAACGTTTACTTGGAGCTTGAGTCAAGCTGTAAAGCACTTTTTAGAATATATTTGTCTGCATGTTGTAAAAACAGAGTTTATGCATCTAGGAATAATATTAAAGCAGAGCAATCAGCTTTTATTTTGCTTGCTGTATGTGTAACACAATTGTAAGATGTACTTCCCTTTGACCTATGCTCGGGGTCATTACATGAGACAGTAGCCTCTGCTGGTAGAAGTTTTATGTAGAGTGAGCTAGTTGGTAAGTGTCTTCTGCTCTGTGTTCAGGGTTGTATGTATATATATATATATATATATATATATATATATATATATATATATATATATATATATATATATATATATATATATATATGGGCATTTCTTTATATAATGGATTAACTGGCTCTTTAGGGGGGGGGGGGGGGGCTCTTGTATAGCAAAGACATTTTATAACAGGTCTTGCCGTTTGCGTTATTTTGTCTGCCTTTTTGCATTTTGTTTCTAATCTCGTCAGGGTTTTTTTGCTATTCATTTTTCCCCCTCTCGGAACAATTGTCCTTCATGCTTAATGTGCAATACTGCTGAATGTGGTTTCTCTGAGGTAGCTGCTAGCGAGAGATAAAGATTGTTAAGAGTGTAAGCGTGTGGACTGGAGGCTGGTCCTTCACTGGTCTTGGTCTGCTGGTCCGTCAGCATTGGTGAAGTCCTGTTACACACGGGGGGAAAAGCTATAGTTGAAAAAAAAAAAATTTTTTTTTTTGTTTGTTTGTTTTTGGTTTTTTTTTTTTAAATGTAGAAGCATAAACGTTTTGTAAAATGTCCTTATGAGAGGGGGACGTATTTGTACACACATTTAATCCTGTAAAAAACAAACTATGATCATTCACTTTCGATGATCCATTCACTGAAGATTACTGTTGACTTGTGTGTAAACTTCACAGATTTTTTTCTAACAAAGAAGAAAGCTTAATCAGTGTTCTTTCCAGTTCTTTTAGAATTCAGAATTTTGTAGTCCACCAATAAACATCATTGAAACTCCCTCTGGTCTTCAGTAGCTTTATTTCTTATTTTATTGTGTAACTATGCACTTTAACAATCGGGAATTTTAAAGAAAAGCTGTGCACATTAGTCGTTCTTCTGTGATCTTCAGCGTGGTCCAGGATTTAGTTTTTATTCCTAATTAAAAAAAAATAATTATTTCATGGTTAATTTTCATTTTGGTTAATGGTTTATATATTACCCACAATGCAGTTTGGCTTCTTATTAATGGTGGAAATGCTTTAAGTTCACCTCCACCTAAAGAGAGTGATTCGGTGGTGCTTAATCATTCAGTCTGTCCATTCAGTCACTTATCACAGCCCTAAGAGCTCAGGTTCTCATCAGCAGGATTGCCATGATGTCAACCGTCTTGACCCCGTTATATCCTTTTAAACATGAAACAAGAATTTAAGTCTTCAGCAACAACATAGGTCATTTATTTTTATAATTGCATTCACCTTTTTCGCAAGGACACAAAATTTGTATATTCTTCTCCAAACTGAGAGCATTGCAATTTTATGAACAGGAAAATGCATCAAGCCTTTAACTCCACCTCATCAATTTATTTATAGATCACTTGGCACACACTCCATGACAAATCTTTACCGGTTTCATTTTGTACACATGATTAAGGTTATTGCCTATGTTGCAGACATCTAGGCAATTTATTGCACAAATTAATAAATACTTTTTTTATATACAAGTTCAATCCCATCAATATTAGGTAATATCCAGCTGTTACCGGAGGTGGTTTTTAATGTATTTCTGCCCTCAGTTGTGGTAAAGTCTAGTTAATTGCTTATTTGCTTATCAAGAATGGCAAGTACACTATATTTTGCCATTAATTTGGATGTGCACATTTGTATAGAATATCTTTGTTGTTGCAACATTACAATTTTCTTTCACTGGAACTCCTATTGGTGTGGTGAATTTGTGTACTAAGCATCTAGACAAAAGGTTGCACTGTAGCATTCAATGAAAAGTAAACAAGAAAAAAACACTATGGTGTAAAAGTGACCTCTCATAACCTTCCACAAGGCAGGAAATGTTTGTTTTTATTATATTAAAAAACGAATACAGCCGTATTCTACTTCATTCAAGTATTAAAACGCTTATTTTTCTGATTCACATTTAAATCTTTTGCTGATTTCTAATTTTTGTTCACTGTTTGCCCCTTAGATATTTGTTTTAGTTTCATTATGATGCTTACAAATGAAATGAAACAACTGCATAAAAATGATCCCTCCTTCCTCTGGATGAAAAACATTGAAGTTACTCTTTTACATTCTAGCGTGAACACATTTACAGCTGAATAATAGTTTTAAAAACATTTCTTTTTAACTGAAAAATCATTTATTAAAAAGCTAAACACTGAGTCGAACTCTTGCTTTGAGAAACATCCGTCAAGTTCCATCACATTACTTAGAATTTTAGATAAATAAATAAACCAGATGTTTGAATAGAAACTGGCCAACTCTCATGTCTGCACATAATAAAAGCTTTAAAAATTGATTGGAAACAGTATTTATTCTAACAGACGGAATATTCAAAAACACCACACACAATTAATCCTTCCACTTTATTTTTGTTTCTTTTTTCCATGTTGAAGCAAAAAGTACAAAATCTTATATTATACTTAGAGTCATCCAAAATTAATATTTCATAATCAACTTAAAAAAAAGCAGCTACAGGGCAACAAGCAGCTCTGGTTGAGTAATGTGCCCACTGAGGGTGGAATTGACAGCAGCTGAAAAGATGGATTTGCTCAGGGGGAAGTACATGTTTATGCTCTCGTGCTACATATATTACTGAGCAAAACAACAAAATGTTTAAGCGTGGAGTTTTTACAGCTAATATCTAAAGACAAAGAGGCCGACTGCTATGAATCTCACAGCAAGGCAAAATTTGACACACTCTGCCATACTTTATATGGACTGGAGAAAAGGTGGCTCAGCTTATGATCTTTGCAAAAATATTTTGGCTCATGTCATCATTATGAAAATAAGGTTAAACTATCAATGACTAATTGTCCTATAATACAAATGTGGATTTTTCCAAAATTTCGGATTGTTAGCTTGGCTGTTTCACAAAAAAACACCGACATACAAACACAAAGCCATGAGGAAATTTGCTTAGAAACTGTTTCTGAAAGTATTCAGTGATGTCTAAAGAAAAACTTGAGAATGTTCTTTGGTGACTGAACAAGGCTTGTTTCCTTAAACGGAAAATGACTACATAGTTCTTCTGATGGATCATTTTTATCTTATGATGAAATTGTTGAATTTTAAAGGAAGTGGTCTCTTTCAGGATGACATCACCCACATCCACACCACATAAGGCCACACTGAATGGTTTAATGATGTGAATCGTATGCCACAACCGTAACATTTACCAGATCATAACTCGAACACCTTCGAGAGATTCCTCACAACACCAAATTACATATGATGAACAGTAAATAATGCTCATTTTAAAAGATCCAGAGACTTACTGAATGTATGCAAATGAGAACTAAAGCTCTTCTGGCCCAACAGCTAACTGAAACACCTTATGTTGGATTTGTCTATACATAAAACAGTCACATTTCTACTTCCAAACCGGTACGGCTGTTGATGGCCAGACGTGTCTGTTTACTACTTTTTTTTAGTCATATAACTCTGTGCTTTATGGTCAGACCACAAAAGTTTTCTTTTCTTTTTTTTATGTAAATGAGTACGTTTATCACATTGTAATTTGACAGTTTAAAGAGCAGTCATCAAGCGCATGTATTAAGTAAACACTGGTTTATTTTTCATCCTGTACTGTGTGTTCTCTTGCTTTTCAAGAGTTAAGTGCTAAATTGTGAAACTAATCAGGTTCAAATGTAACAGTTCAGATAAAATAAAATGTTTAGTTACAGTATATTGTGGTGTAGGTGATTCTGGTGAGTATGTTATTTAAATATCCATTGTGTTATTTTTATTTTTTATATATATAATATATATATATGAAAAGAGGCGAAAATAAACCACTTTATCATAACACACAATTATTCATGACATCCATTCTTTAATCAGATATAATTCCCAGATGGAAATATAATAAAATGCACCTTAAATTAATACTTTTCAAGTTTTTAATTGTTTAAAAGTGTTTTAAACGATTAAAAAACTTGAAAAGTATTAATTTAAGGTGCATTTAGAACAGATTGACAGCCCATGCATATAGATAGATAGATAGATAGATAGATAGATAGATAGATAGATAGATAGATAGATAGATAGATAGATAGATAGATAGATAGATAGATAGATAGATAGATAGATAGATAGATAGATAGGATTTAACATGTAGTTTCAATACTACATATAAGAAAGTCATCTGAAAATAAATAAATAAATAAAAAACCCTACTCAATTCAACTGTTATTTCACCACCAAATGATGTCAGAAAAAGCCATCTTGGCAGCGTTTTTTCAACTGATATGCCCACTGGGACGTTAAATAATTCAGGAGTCATTTAGCTGGAAAGCTCATTTAGTGAATTGAGGCAGAGGACAATTAATGCGTGCTCTGTGTCGAAACTGGGGTTTTTAAGACAGCATCCTGTGGTCTGCATCACACCATGCTCTCAGAAGGGACATTATATATGAGTCATTCTTTCCACCCAAATGGATGATTTCCCTCTGTGCATTTCTCCTCTATACATTTTGGACCATTCTGTGTATCATTATAAGTGCCCATTCATTAAAGGGGCCTCCATGTGGAAGTGGGGACTTTCTGTCACAACACATATTTTGAATGAGAGATGACTTAGACTTTTTGTCCTTGAAATTAAGAACTTCGACTGCACATGGCCCCTTTTGGATGTGGAATCCATTAGCTGTGGAAAAGCCTTATTTGATTTAATAAAAATGGGGAAATGGTATAAAGTGGAAATCATTGCTGGGTTGAAGATGCAGCTGAATGTTACTGGTCCTTTGAACTTTTGCTGTTTGAGTATGAATTGCCTCACTTTCTTTTTCCTCTCTTCCTTCTTCCTTCTCTTCCTACCCTCTTTCAGTTCAAGGCCTTTTTGTCTTATATATTGCTGACAGTGTGTGTAAGCAGCGAAGCTCTTCTTTGGACTTTGTGGGGCCCAGGGCTCATATCTCTTACCCTGCCCACCCACCAGTCTCCTGCAGGAGCCAAAATTTATGGCAATGCAAAAAAGTCGACACCGCCAGATGGATGTCTCTGACCACCATCTTCCAACTGCAGTGCTCACCACAGGACAAAAAGCCTCAGGGAGGTCTATGCTCAAATCATAACCTCACTTGAGGGAATTGCAGTTACTGTCTGTCATTAAGGCAATTGTGGGCAATGAAGCTTGATGAGAGAATGTGTGGGAGTTTGCCGGTGGATGGGTGGATGGTAGAGCGCAAAACTGAAGACAGAATGTGTGCAAAGCTTGCCGTCTTCTCTCCAGAGGGCCATTTACATTGTTGTTCCAATATTCTGCTAGGGAGATACATTAGTGCCCTACCTCCTCATTCTCGCCATGAGACTGAGTCTCTGGGCTTCCATTCAGGACAGACAAGACAAAGACACACAAAACATGCATAATGTTTTAGCTGTGTGAAAAATGCTAGAATAGCTCAGCAAGCCAAAATGTCCAGTTGTGATTTTTTTTTCCTTCTCCCTCCCCAGAGATAATGGGAATGGTCTGAAATAAAAGTGCAGATGGTTCGCACTGTCAAACCACAAAGCTTGATTGGAATAAAGCATAACAGATTTGGCTGACGTGGTACGTGTGCATTATTCACCCCTCAAAGCACTGCCTTTATCAGCAGACTTCATAATGAAATCTGCAGTCAAGCGCTTCCAATTTATTCCTAAGTATTTCTTTGTAGAAGGGCATTTATTCAGTTATACCCAGATGCATGCAAAGATGTGTTGACCATGACACTATGTATGTGAACTAGCATTGGCCATTAGCCGCATATGTTCCAACAAAAATATAGAAGAAATATGTTACACGGTAAATGTTTTGGGACTCGGCATTGAGTTCCTCTTGGTTTTTCATTAAGAGTCGAGTGCAGTCAGCTTTCATTTCATCGCCCCTGTATGGCAATAGCTGCATACTGAGTGCTTAATGTGGCATGCTTCCCAACATAGCGCAGTCTGCTGAAATGCTGAACATGTAGCCTTGCCTCATGCACCCTCCTATTTCAACATCAGCAACAATACTAAAACAGCAAGGCCAGCTTGTCATAGTTGACTTATAGAGGGGAACACACAAAACCCAAAAGCTCAGCTCTGCCTCAAAATTTTCTTAAAAAAAGAAAAAGTAAAAAGAAGTCTGTTGAGCACGGTACTAAAGCAGGTGAAAGAGCAGCATGTGATTGCAGTTTTCTGATCAAGTGCCATTATGCTTTCCAAAATGACCACCTTTATATCCTGTAGAGCACTTTTTGCAGAGATTGCTAGGAGTACATATGAGTGAGGGGAGGCGGACTGAGAAGAAAATAGAGCTATCAGAGAGGAAGATACTGTTTCCTCTGCATTCTGACCAGCCCGCTTTTAACAAATGACCACTGTTCCAGTATTTTGAATTATCAACCAGGCCAACAATATTAAGGCGACTAAAAACATTTGAATATAAGCTCTTTACTTGCTTCCCTTTTGTCAGGATGGGCAATAAGTACTAGATGGATACTTCACTAACCTAATATCAGCAGCATGAAGGGTTTCAAGCACACCACATACACTGCTAATGCCAGGATATGTGGAGGTGTAATTTTGTTTTTGCGCCGAAAATAATGGTTTTAATGGAAACAGGGATGATATTCTTAATGAGCCACAGTTTTCTTAGATGAAGAGAAACTGTTGGAAGCAAAGGGCTGACCTGTTCTGCCTGCATATCAGATTGAAGCTTTTGAATGAAACAAAGACAAATGTTGATGTTGAGACCTACCCATTTAAAGGGCTCCATTTCTAAAGGAACACTGCATGTGTTTCATGCTTGGATGATCTCCAGTCAGTTTTAATTTGCATCTTGACTGAGAATTGGCCTTGTTTCAGAGAATGGTGGCACAGTACGCTTGAGATACTGTACAACCATCTGTCAGCCGAAATAGAAGCCGCATACATGCATTTAGAATGAAAATCCTAAGGCTTTATTATAACTAGCCAACTTGCACAGCAGGGGGGTGGATGTTGTGATTGCATTTTCCACATTTGAATATTTTGCTCACACTTTTTGTTCCATTTCGTTTTCATTACTCCTCCCCTTGAAATGTTTAGATTTGTTTGTTTATAATGACTGAAAATAAAGAACTGGCAAAAACAAAAAACAACAAAATTTAAGTGCACCATTTGCTCGCCCTCTCTAATTATTCAATCTGACAAATGTATCTAAGAAAAATTCCAATGAAATGAGAATGCATGTGCAACCAAAACACAACTCCTCTGCCACTGATGATGCAGAACAATGTTCCTAAGTGTGCAGATTAATATGCAGATATACAGGCAGCACTGAAAGCCCACACTCAGGAAAGCTGTTGGAAATGATTTTTGAATTAATTTTAATGAGCAGTACTAGCCTAACCTGAGCAGAGGGCTGAGAAGTGAGAGAATATTTCAACAAGACTTGACTGAGCGATTGAATCAATATGCAAGCGAAAGCAGGGGCTCACATACAATTGTTTGCAGGAACCTGCTTTCTGACTTCCTCCTGTGCAAGACAGCACATGATGCCTCCCTATGCTCAAAGACAGGCAGGTATGGCCTGTTGTGCAGAACAACCAAAGAGCTTGCTTCTCTGAGGCGCCTCAGTGTATCTAAACAGATGCCCCCTTCACAGCTTTGCTTGCAGTTTCGTTTGAGCTCTGCACGACTTCTGGCTCTTGCCATCAAGATGCACCTGTAGTATAAAGACAAGGACAGCTACACAACTACATTTGGGTTTTATTTCCAGAATAAAGTAAGTAAATGGGTAAGTTTCAGCTTCTAAACTTTTTTAAATGGACCAGATCCAAAAAACTATGCTTATCATTTTCTTTACAACAAATCATTGGTCAGAAAATGACTCGTCACAATTTTTGTTTCGTTTTGTTGCAGTGAACTGTATGATGGCAACCGCAAGAAACTGGGAAATTAAAGTTCATAGTCTTTTTGTACACAAAGGTAAAATCATTATCATGATGGGCATAGTGGGGAAGTGGTAGCTCAGTGGTTTACTTATTTGAGCTCTGTATCATGCTCTTTGTGGGCACTGTACCATGTCTGACCCAAGCTTCCTAGCATTGTTGGTTTTGTTTTCTGCCGATCAAGGACCTAATAACGAGCTCATAAATGGAACCAGGATTGATAGAGCTCAAGGGACAAATCAACAGTATTTGTTAAATTCCTGCTAATTTACAAGCCACTGATTTGTTGTTAAGACCATTAAAAAGCTTAATAAATCGGCATTCTAAACCATTTGCTTTTGCTCAGGAGTGTGTGCTGTTTGCTACAATTTAAAGAAATGATGGCCTGGAGGAAGAAAACAATTAAACAGCATTTCTCTATTCTGCCAAGCTGAAGCAAATCTTTGAAAGAAGAGGTGGCACCATCTCCCTGTTCCCTGCAGTTAAATGACCATTGTGAAGTTCAATCATTTTTTTTTTTTTTTTTTTTTTTTTTTTTTTTTTTTTTTTACAGCAGTGCACTTTTGCACAAAAAAGGCCAATCCATCACTGGGACTATTGATTTTTAATCGTTCTCCATTGTTGTACAGAATATAATGCTACCAGCTGTGGTAATAGCAAAGCACTTTTGTGCATGGTGTGAAATTTCACAGTAACTCTTGCCCCTGATTCAAGCTTGTCCAGATCAATGCTGGTGACTAAATGAACAGAATGTGTTCGAAGTGGTGACATAAATTGGTCTTACACAAGTGTACTGTTTATTTTATATTATTATTATTATTATTATTATTATTATTATTATTATTATTATTATTAATATTATTATTATTGTTGTTGTTGTTGTTGTTGTTATTATTGTTATTAGCATTAGCATTAGCATTAGCATTATTATTAGCATGATCATCTTGCTTCCAGCACTGTATCAAAAGTGCTTGATGAGTTTAGAGTGTGGCGTATTGCATCTGGAGAGCAGCAGGTAACCTTAATACCACTGTAGCACAACACCCATTAAGGTAGATACCCAACTGTTCTTTATCTGCAGGGCTGGAGATTAGGATATTCAGAGGCAGCAGGGGTATGCAGATCACTTTTAAAGGCTGGAATGTTTTTTGACAGTTCGACTTAGAAAGTCAAATAAGGCAGCGATCTGTCTCAGAGGCCTCTATCTGCTCCTGTAACTCTGCTCTAGGAAGAAACATGTTTCTCATCATTTATAGAAGCTGCATGCATTTGTAGGAATAGGCACACACCCACACTCATGCTCTCGTTCTCTACCTTGCTTCCTATCCATTATCTCAGGGGAGTGCCTGTTCAATTCCACAGGTGACACTGATAGTGTAGCATGGTGTGCTGCGCGTGGCTAAGCCCATCTCCTCTTAAACCTAACCTGTGATGTGATAGTTAGTTGCAATGTTTCCTGGCTCAACAAAGAGCCTATTATCTCCCTGATAGCGCCGGTTTTGTCATTTCCTCTGCAAATGTCATATGTTGAGGGAGTGACAAAAAAGGCTGACTGCTGTGCAGAGACCCGAATGTAAAAGTACAGCGCATTAGCGACAGGGCTCAGTTTGCTCTGCTTCTCTCTCCTAAAAGTGTTGGCATTTAGAACAACTCTATTAACTCTTTCTACATAATTTTAACATTATATATATATATATATCATTGTGTGTTAGTCCATACTGTAGTCTAAAAGGAATAAAACACTTCATGATGTGGTTTAATGGGAAAATATTCAAATTACACATCAGGTTTTACGTCACAGGACTGTGTGTATTATTTTTCTACAACATTGTGCCTAATCATGTTTTATATCATACATTTTCTGTATTTGCCACAATTTATGTAATCTCACTTTGAGTCATTTGTGTTTTGTGTACACTGTTGGCTCTTACCTCTAGGCCATGTACTAATCCAGTGGGAGGAATCCAGCAAAAACAAGGTGTTTGACAGCCATCCTGGTCAACAGGATTTCAGCTTTCCACAGCAGACTGAGTCAGAGCCTCTTACTGGAAACAGCAAGCAGGAAAATAGTAATGGTTTATGTGTGTTTCTTTTTAGAGCTGGAGCATGAAGCAGAGCTCCATCCTGACAGTGAATGTAAACACAGAGCTGGAGAGGTGCACTTACTCATGTGTACATTACGTCCCCTGCTATGGATTAGCACAACACGGCACTTCAGTGGAAACAAAATGGGTCAGTGATAAGGCAACCCACATAGTGTGAGTGTCAAAAAGTCAAATGGGTTTAGTAATATTGTACTATAATTAATTAATCGCACCAGTAGTACTCTGTTACACTGTGTCACAATGCAGATGTCTTCTCTGATGTCCAGGTCATGTATCACCATGTTTACAGTACACTGAAGGACATATTTATGTTCGGAAGAGAATTTGGAGCTGTAACCATTTCATGATAGTGTCTGCACTGGAATACAATACAATTGGAAGTGTTATTCCTTTTAGTGTTGTTTTATTAGCTTTACTGAACACGATCTTCTAAACCCAAAAAGCGTATTTAATGGAGGAGTGTTTTTGGAGCCATGAGGGCTCTGAGATACCACCACCATGTTCCAAATGTCTTAGAAAAATAAAATAATAAAAAAATACACTGTGTCATGAACAGAATGTTTTCCCCCAAAACACACCAGTACCTTCATTTTAATTATTGCATTAATATTGAAAGCTTTATTATATACTTCATGTCTATAGCATTGCTGTACTACTAAGGGCCTTTGCACAGCATTTTGCATGAATGGTACATGTTTATAACTTAACGACTTTTTTTTAGGAAAAAAGCTGTGTATATTATGTACACAGTGGCCTTTTTGTCGTGTAAACCTACCACATAGAGCATGTTTACTTTATAATGTGTTCACTTAGTAACTGGAGCACAGTTGCACATTTATCAGTCATGTTGTGTTACCAGCATTGCGCACACACACACACACACACACACACACACACACACACACACACACACACACACACACACACACACACACACACACACACAACCACAGATCCTTTCAATGAAAGAACTGATATGCTCATAATTAGAATAGTATAGAATAGATTTAGTTATCATACAGTACAATTCTTTTTACATTGCAGCTGTTAGATAAACAAAGAATTGCGTATGTAATAGAAATAATACAATATAGCACCTAATAGAAGGACATGTATAATTAAATGTACAAGTAATATAAATAGTGGTATAATTACTGTTTCAGGATAGTTTTTATGTGATATTTTTATTTTGTGATGTATCCTGTGATGTTTATTTACTTCTTTAACTTTTCGCATTATTTTTCTTTTTCTTCTATGCTTGGAAAGCGCTTTGAGATGTTTCTTTTAAAGGTGCTATATAAAATTTCGATTATTAATTCATTATAATAGTGTAGCAAAACAGTAGAAGAGCAGCATTTCCGCAGCGACGGTGACACAGCAATACACTGTAGGCAGGGCATGTTAATGTGTGAAGACACAGATGAAATGAAATATTTAATATGTAGTTCTATCCTAATACAGGAACAAAATGTAGTGTAATGTGTTAATGGAGGCAGTAATACTACAGCTAATAATAAAAATAACAGTTGTCACTAGTATATAATTAAAAGAGAGGCTCCTCATTCCAGAACGAATATTGTGTACCATCATGTGTATAAGTGTTTAAGCCTAAAGTTTATTTCTAAGCAGTAACCAGTTTGAGTAGAATAAAAAGAAGACACTTTCCAAAGGATTTGAAATGTAGGACACGTACTTCCTGTGCAAAGTTTTGTAACTTTGCTAGATTTTGTAGTGCATCATTTATTTATCTGTTATTTTTAAACACAGCTGGATGGTGAGCAAGAGAGCGATTACCATGAGAAGTGCTCAGTGATCATCATCAGAACACATGACATGATTGCGGTCCCTCTAGCAACACTCCAAGGATTTTTTGGGAAACCAGGCAAATAGTAAAATAGAGTAACATGATAAACTGTGCACTATGCAGTCACATGAATAATAAAATAAAGCAGCAGTGGTTACAGTAGCCATGTGCACTTGGGATTGTGCATGTGTGAGTGTTAAGTTTACACAAGATTAAAAGACGACTGCAGAAGTATAATTACTGTTGTAATGAATGAGATGTGAAGAGTGAAGAGTTCCTTTAAAATGTATTTATACAAATGTAAATTCAATTGTATGACCGTATATGGCTCACAAATTTAATTATTTATATTTTCAAGTAATGTTCGATCATAGAGTCAGTATCCAGGTCCTCTCACTTAGTGTGTATTTCTCTTTCAAGCCATACTGAACTAGCTTTTAGTCTTGGGGGTCTTCCCATAACACCAAGCAAATTGTATTTGTCTTCTCTACAGCAGCAACAAAAGCTAACGCTGTTTTTTTTTTTTAATGAACAATAAATACTTCAAATGTTTTTCATCTGTCAACTAGCCTGTAACTAAAGATGTCAATAATGAAGGGTAAATGACTTTAGAAACATGTCAATAATGTCTTGTCAGCTTGTCATCCTGAAGCATGTGCAGTTATTTCAGTCCCTCAGGCACTAAAACAAAATGGCAGCAAAAGGGAAAAACTCAAAAATGTTACTTTACAGGGGATTTTTACAGCTCAACGTACTGCAATTGTGCAGTTATTTCAGTGCATCTGGCTGAACCCAGAACCATTCAAAGCTTTCACACACACTCTACTAATCGATGACCTACCCCAGAAAAATTGTTCTGAGACCACCAGCACTCATTTGGCCATATATCCAGAAGGGCCCCTGCAATACAAAGAAGTTAATAGTCCTTTAGCCCCCAAATTTCATTTTCTCATGTGATTTCCTATAATTATACTAAAAACTTAAGTGAAAATATGACACCACTTGATGGCGCTATTGTCTTTCATCTCAGAATAACAGTGTAGGTCTGTCTAATTTTGTAAGTGTATGTGTGTTTTGTGTCTATGCATTTCTTCTGCGTTCTCCAGTTTCCTCCCAAGAATGAGTGTGAATGTGTGTGTGCATGGAATAGGAATACCGGTATACCTCCACATACTAAACCTTTATAGAACTGTGTGTGTGTGTGTGTGTGTGTGTGTGTGTGTGTGTGTGTGTGTGTGTGTGTGTTTAATGCTTTGGCAATGCGAATGTTCATATTTGTCATGCCAATAAAGCAACCTTTGAATACTGAATCTTGAATTTTGAAAAAGAGATATGAGATGTTTCAATTTGCATGTTATTCAAAATAGGATTCAAGGATTCAAGATAAACACACCAAAAGATTACACATGTTCTACTGAGTTTCATTTGAAATTCCATACAGCACAAATAAAATAAAAAAACAATAATCCATCACATTTGGTTGGAAGTATACGACTATGATGACTCTCCATAATTGCTCTCTGCTGCAAACAGACACACAAGCTCAGCAGGAACAATCACTTCATCATATTTTAAGTGCTGTCAGAACACAGCCGGGGGTAAAAACGCAACTAGGGCACCATCTTCACCTCGTCATCTAACCCAACACTAACCAAAGGAGCTTCAGCTCACTGAAGCTGCCTATAAAACAGCTCGCATCTATTAGTGTGTTGTTAGCAGAGCTCCAAAATGATATGCACCGCATTTTGTTATTCTATTTAGTGCCACTTTCATTGTAGAGGAACATCATTCATTCTCTCCCAGGAGGAAACCGTGGCACTCGGCAGCTTGTTGGTTGGTTTATAGCTGCAGTTTTCTGAAAGCAGTGACTGCAAATACAGCTTCTGAATGAACGGCGCCATCTGCTGCTTGCCCTCAAATATAACGCCGATTTCATTAGACAAAATGTTTCTCTTCCTCCCTTTATCCAGTACTGCTAAATTGGTTGGTTTTTTCCTAGCATTTACAAGCTAACGTATTTTAGATCAGTTTACTTTTGCAACACTTAAATTCTACAAATGTGCTGCTTCCAGCATTTTAGGGAATACAAGTCAGTCTAAAGGAAAACAAAGTCCTAACTGAACATCACTATAGCATTGAGACTGATGTTAAAGGCCCACATTTCCTTATTCTGCCAAGTGCTTGAAATTGTAGAAAAGGAATGCAGTCACTTTTCTTTATTCCAGGAGCCATGAGGTGATGTACTTGCTATACTCCCTATAAACTGCAATAAAGTGTAATGATCAGTAGCAGTTTAATTTAATCTGAAGACCAACTACAGGGTTCACCATAAGAATCTGAAGCCCCTCTTACTGTCACCTTTTTACATTTATAAAAGACTCAAGACAATTCTCATCTTAGATGTGCACTTTTATTGGAATTGAATTAGTCAGTGTACAGGTTGGCCCCACCAAGTGTCTGGTACCACCATGTTCCATACAGCTTTTACATTTGCCCAAAGGTGAATGAACCTTTACATTTTGAATAAAGGTAAAGCTTTGTATTTCCATTTTGTAACACAAAGAAAACAAAAGGACTAAGATTAAGGCTGAAAGTACAAAAACCCAGACATTGTTTTCCGTTACATAATTTACATACAAGCAATACTACAATGTTAAGTATGCTCCCAATTACTGGGCAGCCTTCATAGAGGCAAATAAGTTTCTGAACAATGCATTTAACAAACATTTGGAATGACTAAAAGGAACCAAAAGGGGGGAAAAAAAAAAAAAAGAAAAAAGTACTTTGAGTCCTCAGATGCATTGTAGAACTTCGGGGATGCTTATTTGCCAAAAAACATTGCCGTCACCTTCACCGTTCCAGTTTTTAGATCCTGAGTCAAGCGCCAAAAATAACAAAAGCCATGCCAAATGTTGTCGTTTCAGGTATTTCTCTGCGCAGATTGAGTCGACGTGAAGTGGTAACAGTCTGTTTAGAAGCATTTGCGGTGGACGATGGAGGGTCCGGACTCATCGTACTCCTGCTTGCTGATCCACATCTGCTGGAAGGTGGACAGGGAGGCCAGGATGGAGCCTCCGATCCAGACAGAGTATTTGCGCTCAGGTGGGGCAATGATCTGCAGGTACAAGATCAGCATTAGTCATACAAAGCCTTCAGCTGCATTTATCCACCACTTGTACCAAGCCATATGTAAACAAAGCTCACCTTAATTTTCATTGTGCTGGGGGCCAGGGATGTGATTTCCTTCTGCATCCTGTCTGCAATGCCTGGGTACATGGTGGTACCACCAGACAGTACGGTGTTGGCATACAGATCCTTACGGATGTCCACGTCACACTTCATGATTGAGTTGAAGGTAGTCTCATGGATTCCACAGGACTCCATACCTGAGAATCAATACTATATTAGACAATGTCTCCAGAAACCCTAAAATAGTACAAGTGAACTGCACCTATAGAATTAATTTAAAATAAATATCCTTACCCAGGAAAGATGGCTGAAAGAGAGCCTCGGGACACCTGAACCTCTCATTACCAATGGTGATGACCTGTCCGTCAGGCAGCTCATAGCTCTTCTCCAGGGAGGAAGAAGAGGCAGCAGTGCCCATCTCCTGCTCAAAGTCAAGAGCAACATAGCACAGCTTCTCCTTGATATCACGGACAATTTCCCTCTCGGCTGTGGTAGTGAAGCTGTAGCCTCTCTCGGTCAGGATCTTCATGAGGTAGTCAGTCAGGTCACGACCAGCCAAGTCCAGACGGAGGATGGCATGGGGAAGAGCGTAACCTTCATAGATGGGCACAGTGTGGGTCACACCATCACCAGAGTCCATCACAATACCAGTGGTACGACCAGAGGCGTACAGGGACAGCACAGCCTGGATGGCAACGTACATGGCTGGGGTGTTGAAGGTCTCAAACATAATCTGAAATTAGAAAAATGGAAGTTTATTTTCTGTTCCAGTCATTAGGTCATCACTACAAACCATGCTGTTAGAAGTAACAAAAAACGGCAAGTCAGGCAATTAAACGGGTGTTGTGTTTTTTTTTATATAAACAGTGCAGTAAAAGTTTTGAAAGACCAGGCAGGGAACAAGTAACCTGCTGGTTCCAACAGAGGAGAAACTCAGGAGTTCAGAAGAGATGAAGCCTGGAGAAAGTGAATGAAGGAATGAATTGAATGAACTAAAGGAGTAAAGTAAAAGCTCTGAAAAAACCAGCCAAAAGGTAGAGTCACTTTACATTTTAAATCCATTACTAAACTAACCTGGGTCATCTTTTCCCTGTTGGCTTTGGGGTTCAGGGGAGCTTCGGTAAGCAGGACGGGGTGCTCCTCAGGGGCAACACGCAGCTCGTTGTAGAAGGTATGATGCCAGATCTTCTCCATATCATCCCAGTTGGTGACAATACCGTGCTCAATGGGGTATTTCAGGGTCAGGATACCCCTTTTGCTCTGAGCCTCATCACCAACATAGCTGTCCTTCTGTCCCATACCAACCATCACACCCTGTAAAAAGCAAAATTAAAGTTAATTTTAATGAAATGCAGAAGTAAATAATTTTGTAATGCAGAATAATAATAAAAAGTTATACCTGGTGTCTTGGGCGTCCCACAATGGATGGAAAGACAGCACGGGGAGCATCATCTCCAGCAAATCCGGCCTTGCACATACCGGATCCGTTGTCAACAACCAGTGCGGCAATTTCATCATCCATGGCTGAACTAAACAAAAAGAGGGGAAAATTAAGACAAAGAAAAGCAGCAGCACATCCAGTAACCATGTGACCACACTAAACCAGAACTTCCTGTTTCCGTTAGTCTTGCATTCCATCATGACCACTAGAGGGCGCTAAATGAACAATGCACGCCAGACAAAGGAAGTACCTCTACATGCTCGCTATTACCATAAAAGGCAATGGTTTGAGCCGCTTTGCGACTGCCGGTGGTATGGCAGCCGGGGGGGGGGAGGTTCAATAAAAAGGAACGGGCTACGAAGTTCATATCCATGGACACTCCCTGAAAGAGTTGCACTGCCTCCTAATGCCGGTTTAACCCCACATCAGCAATTATTTCTTATTAACGAGACTGCGCCATGACTCCGCAGCCATGACGTTGTTACATCCGTCTGACCGCCTTTTAAAATGGCTCTTAAATATCAAATTAATCCCGTATTTTATTCAGGTTCAAGGACAAACCCTTTTTTTGTGGCTTAAAATCAGAGCTGATGTGAAGCATGCTCATAACCAATCCGTTATTTAGTTAATGTTGGTTAAACGGGCCACACCTTCATCTGCAAACTGTCGGATTCTTGTGAAAGAAAAATGCAACCAGACAGGCAACTATTAAAGCCGGCGTGGTTGGTGCAAAACGATTCGATGTCCTGAACACAGGAAACTCGATTAAAATTCGAATTGAAGCCCAGGCCGTTCCGAGTCACTGCGGGGACATTTGCGTTGTAATGTGTGAAGGACGACCGGGTAATGGCGCCTACTGAATGCTAGTTAGCATGCTAGTTAGCTAAGCAGAAACGTTAACCAAGTAGGTCACACCCTACTGCAGCGAAGGCATAAAGAAGCCGGAAAGTCGATCATCTTCAGCCAAGTCATTAAATGCAGAGTGAAATTCACGGTTTAAACACCAACTTATTTACTTATAATTAATTAAGGCTTTTTTTTTTTGCCCTTTAAAGCAAATCACGTGCGCGCAACAGAACCGTTTGGTATCTCGTCATATATTTCCAAATAGAGTTGGAAATACATTCAAGGCAATATATACAAATTATAGTACTTTATTTACTACTACAATAAGTAAAATACCCCATTTATTTTTAACTCATCCAGATGTTTCACATATATTAAATATAAAGCCTGCATAATTAGTAATTTAACTGAATACTATTGATAGTAATGTAAAAGAAATCTTACCTTTAGATTTTGGGTTTGTCGGCTTAAGAAAAGAATTGGTTGGGCAGATGATATTCCGCACTAGCTGCGTGTGGAGGAGCTCAAAGTGAAGTGGGAGTGCTGGGCACGCGTTTATATACCGCTCCACATGCCCGGCTCTAGCCATAAAAGGTAAACTTTCGGATCTCTGTCGCCTGATTGGTCCGGCGTCACACACCCGACTGTCGCGTGCACAGCGGTCCACTGGCTTCTTGCAACTTGAGAGTGAAAAGAAGGGGAAGCTGGGCTCGTACAGGGAAAAGAGGCCTGCATGCTTAACCCATAATCACTATTTTGTTGCGAAATATCTGTATTTAAACACATTCTTTTGCTACAAGGTGTTTGTGTAAAAATAACACGGTTGCATGCTTCTTTTCATTCATACAGTGTGTGAAAAATGAATGAATGAACCAAGCTTCAGTAATGGATAACAGGATGTGAGCTAAATGTGTTCACATTGCAATTGTAGCAAAGGATTAACAAGTCATTTATTTTTGTCATATTTCTGCATATACATGATACACATATACATATACACGGATATTAGAATTATAAATGCTTCTCTATAGTGCCACTTGGTAAGCAGGAGGGTGGGTGAAAAGCATAGCCTCTACAATGAGAGGGGCTGTGTGTTCCTTTAGCTTCTGTATTGAACCTTGAGTGGGACCTTCAAATGGTTATGAATAATAAAAAGAAATACTTGTCTTTGATTACAGTAAGCATAAACTATAATTCTTGCTATATGACTCACTGGTGAGAGACAACAGGTGAGCTAACATGGATTGTAAGGTGTGTAATGTAGTATGGCATTGCAATAATTTTATGGCTTTATATAAAAAGGCCCAGCCTTTCTAGGGTCAAAGTACTGATATCCCATTGATCGCTTTAGTGTCCTCTCGATAGATGTTGTAAACATATATCGCTTAGGCACCTCTTATTGTTTGCAGCTTGATCATCTTTCAAAAGTTGCATTGAAAAGGCATAATGTCTGCATAAACCCTATGAGTTTTAGAGTAAACATGAACAGTTCTCTACAATGATATACATCTGACTTTTAATATATAACCAGTGAGTAAAACTTGTATACCTGAGTATACAATACATTTGTAAATGGTAGTTATTAACAGAAACAGCTGACTAGGTCGAACCTTATCTGATGATAAACAATGGAACTGTACTTCCATAAATCCAAACAAATCACTCATCCTGTCAGCAAAGGCTGTTTTCCATATTATAAATCTCTATACAAGTCTCAGGTGTATTTCGTTTTAGATATTCATTTGGTCCAATGTTATATTTAAGAAAATGTTAAATATACATTGAATATTGTAAATATAAAAAGTAATTAGAGAATACATTTGATTCTATTAAAATAGCATACAAACTATTTCATTTTTTATTTCCTGCAGTCCCAATCAAATGGGGAGTGTTGGGGGATTAGTTTCTGCACATGGTAGTTGCAGGAATGAGTTCTACCTCACTATTTAAGTTTAAGGTTAAAAGAACTTCATTTCATAGGATATACATGCTGCAAGAAAAACTTTGGCAGCCCTCCCCCACAAAGAATCCTACAAGTCCATCCTCCTTTCAGACAAAGTAGCCTCAAAAGACTGACTTTAAAAGTAGTGCTTTACTTGTCAACAATAAGTTTTTAAATATATTTTTTATTTAGTTTGCTATTGAACTTTAGCACAGTCGCATGAATACATATATAAAGCAATGTTTACTCTTTTTTTTTTTTTTTTTACTTTTGACTTGATTTTTTCCAAGGAAGTCTATCTGGGGTTGTGTTTCAGCAGATATGCATCTCCTTTAAGGACCACCACCCTTTTGCATTGATCACTATGGCTCGTTATCCCACTCCTAACAACATTCACATTTTTTATTAAAGTTTAAATCCAGCTAAATGTACGATCATATTTAGGTTATGATGTTCTTGAATTTGTTCTTTTGCAGTCTTGCTTCTGAGGCATTTATAAAGTTTGTGTGTCTGTGTCTGTGTATATCTAAGCTTCTGTAAATACTTGTCAAAACATAGGTCTTAGTGCACACTACTATAATGAGGCTTGTGGTCTTCTATTGTCATAATCACAAAAAGTAGCCTATCCTTCAGCATTAGCAATTGTAAGGATTACACAGAAGCACACTCTACCCTACCCCCTTTTTCATGGAATGCTCTTCTTACACACCCTCTTAGCATCACAGGCAGCCAGTGGCTTCCCTAGTGATGGTAAATGGAGCATTGATTGATAGAACTGCTGTTATACATTGATTTTTTAAACACTTAAATGTGCATCTCGACTGACTACATAGAGCTTGTGAATCAAGTCAGGAACAAGGAAGTCACATTTCACTCTACCAGCTGGCTTCCCAGCCTTCAGATTGGATTAGGTTCCAATTTATGTCCCAGATGGATTCATATACTCTTACATCGAATACACAGCCATTAAAGACTCACGTTTTTCAGGAATATAAGGAATAGATGTTTTTTGGCTTATGGGATAACCAAGTTAAGCAGGATGTAAATTAGTGAGTTGTAATGTCACCATCTTTTACAGACCATGCCTTATTTCAAGGACAACATAGAAGCACACTATATAATGATGCAAATAGTAAAAAAACTGTTCAGCACCCCCTGAACAGGATATGATAAAGATCACAAAATTTTTAAAGGAAAAACCCAGCTTCCTCATTTGATTCTTCTGTGCATCAATAGTTGCTCTGTCCTGTGTTTCGACATATCACTGCTTCACTTCCTCTTCTAAGTGATAGCTTTAAGGGTACCAAAGGTGCCTCTTATGGCTGCAAAGATTTACAAGGTGTTGAGTGTCTCATGTCACCACGCCACATGCTTGACCAGATTGACCTTCTCACATGGACTCTGGCATGCTGATACTTCCGACTTTGGACTTGTCGCCCTCTGTGCCATTTTGCTCTTATATAGAGTGACAGCTACTGTACCCACTGCATGTGAGGAGGTGGAGTGTTGGTGCAATTACTTAAGTGCCTGCAAAATCAATGCAGATCAATGGCTTATTAACATCATGTTCAGATGCCCACAAACTGGGCCACACATGGAGCACAGTCCCTGCTGTAAAGATATACATTTTTTATTTACATTTTAGAAGTGATCCGTTTAACAGAGTCAGTTAGCAAAACTATTTGTCTTTAAAAAGTTTCATTTCTTCATTTGTATGACTTTGTCCTGATGAAAATAAAGCTATGAGGTAGACAGCAATATGAAGAATGCAACAGCTTATGTTCTAGCAGTGTATAATCTTTAATCTTAAATTTATCTTATTTCAATCATAAATTAATAATTCATTTAAAGCAAGAGTGAATATGAGGCCAGGATATGTAAAGCCATCCCCAGATATGCCTTACTCATCCTGGCCACATTTGCTCCTGTTTAAAATGAATAGGAGGATTAAAATATTAAGAAATATATCCAGATGAATAATTGTCCAATGACATTATCGAGTTTGCAATATTATGTCAGATATCTTGTCAACAAATCTGTCCAAGCATCAAGTATCAAATCCTGCCACTTTCAGCAAACACTGACCAAACCTCTTACAGGATATTGAGTAATGTCTCCAAAGTAAAACTAACCCATTACTGTTTAACTCTATTAAAAATCATTTTGACAAATTGAGATCATTGCCTAGCTGTGGTCTGTGGTTTTGATATTTATTTGAAGTATACATTGAGTCTGTCACTAAGATCTTTTCTGAAAATCTAAAAGTTTACTGCATAATTAGGTTGACAATTCTTTACCTTTATAGCCATTTCACTGACACCACTTACAGGTGACTTAAAATGACAACCAAATTACTACAATACTAAGCTTAATATACTAACTGGCTACATCAAAGCCTCTTGTATATTCATTGCAAGCCTGGATGTTATTGCTGATGTCATTGTAGGGGAGAGCCATGAGGTATTGGCATCCCGAATACTTCTGTCCCTGACTAACTCCTGCTCTATTGCTGCACACCAGGGCCAGGTTCCAAGAGAAAACTTGGCAGAGAACTCTATTTGGGTTATGTGCACATATCACCAGCTCCTCAGACCTGCTGTTATAAGTAGCCTTTTCTTTATGTCAGTGTGTGCTTATTGTTTAAGTCTTCTTTCTCGTCTTAGCCATGCTGTACTCTTCGAAACAAATTGAGTTTATTTAGAAAAACTGGCACATGTAAATACTAACAATCAACTTAAATCAAAACTGCCTCTAAAATGAACATCAGATATCATAGCATGGTACACACAGCCTCCAGGCACATGGTAACTCGAGTTGCCAAATAAGGGAATGACTGAAGCATTCTGAACAGGAAGTAAGTTTCTGAGGGATACCTTTCCCTGCAAGTTTGTACAGGAAATCACATTCAAGCATGTTAAGCCACAGGAGGGCCTGGCCAGTGCTGGAATGCACGAGCTGCATGTACTGACTGCTTTTAATTCTGCCCTGCTATAACCTGCTGCTTGCACAGCAGTGAGAAAAGACAACACTACACTGTATAAACACAGTGCTTCAATTATCACATTTTAAACAGCTACCTCATCTGTGTAGTGTTCTGTAAAACCTGAACCCAACTATTGATTCATTTCTGTTGCCTGTTGTTGCTTTTAACTCTAAATAATAAGCCAAACCCTAATTCAGTGAAACAGAACATCTTGTAACGTCCATTTAAATTTGTTTACCAAAAGTGCAGAAACAGGAAGATAGAGCACAGAGCAGTTCTGTACATTTAAAGAAGTTTCTGCAGTCCTCTTGTGTACAAACCACAGATAGGTCACATTTATAGCTATCGTATTTATTTCCTCAAAGGCTTAGCTTTAGACCGTTTGTGCACTTTGGCAGTGCAGAAGCCTCACCCTCTAGTCGATGTAACAGCAACCACCATAAAAGGAAATCTTTAAGTGTGTCACATGGTAACAATGTCAAGAATTCAAGGCTTGTGTCACATGGATCTTTCTCAAGGAAATCAAGCTTTCTGAAATGAAAAAGATTGTACTTGTGTTTGCTAAGCGGTGCTAGGCAGTTTTAAATATTTTTACTTCTGTTTTACCTCAGATGTCAAGTAATATGCAAGTGTGCCTTTAAAGTACATTTTTCTTCACACTCTTCTTAATATTTCTGTAATTGTGTGAAATGATTGTGTTGATTCTGGTACAGTTACTGATGTTGTTAGTGATTTGTTGCTGACACAGAGAAGTAGGGAATGGTGTGCTGTTGATCTACATAACAGCAAGCAAGGAGGAAGTGGCCTGAAATGACAGTAAAATCTTAACCTTATATAGTCAGCCTTGGCAGAGGAAATGGTGACTGAAGCTTTGTGTTCATTTAGCTGGCTGACTAGGGTTTGTGCATTCAACTGTTTTTACATTACAGCATCTCTGTCACTGAGTCTCTCTCTCTCTCTCTCTCTCTCTCTCTCTCTCTCTCTCTCTCTCTCTCTCTCACACACACACACATATACATACATACATACATATATACATATAAATATAAATATAAATATATATATATATATATATATATATATATATATACACATACACACATACATATACATATACATATACACCTTAGTTTTAGATTTGAAATTTATTTTGATCTCTCACTCGCTATTACACCCTTGTGCATGAATACACAGTAACAGTTAAATTTTCTCTCAAACCTCAACACTCCCATGCTCTCTCATCTGTACAGTGTTTATATGACAAACAATTGCCTGTTCAAGGCCTTCTGGGTGGAGCTTCTTTCCTTTTCTCATGTCTCACGTTCCATATATGGACAAGAGCAGCAGGTAGTTATTGCCAAACTTAGTCATCAAAGCATGGAGGCTCAGTGAGCACACAGTTAGTCTGCTGTGTTTTTCTGGAAGTCAGAGGGTGTGTTTCGTTACCCTCCAGGGCTCTGTGCACTCTGGGACATATGCCGTTTCCAAACCTGTTTACTCTTTTGGCTTGTCACACAACTTCAGGACAAGGTTCTCAAAAATAGCTTCTTCAGGTGTTATTGTCCAATAGGAGGAAATATTAGTGATGAAATATCAATACTTTCTTGTTTCTATAACCAGCAGATGTTTATGTATGTGAGTTAAAGGAGCACTTTTGTTAGTAGTATTGGGGTTTGTTGGGTAAATCAATAGCCATCAGTTACTTGTTAATGTAAAAACAAAGTGACCGATTTAAGATAACTTCCGCTTTCTTGCAATTTAAATATTATAAATAATTGGTAAATATTATTAGATTTAGAACTTCAAGCAACTGCTATCATAACATTTTTCTCTGAAACAGAAAATACCACATTACTTAGTTAAACTGGGTAAAAGTTTCACAGTTTCCATCAAATAAATAACCCTTGCTCCTTAACAAGCTTTGCACTTTATACTACATCAGTCACCCAGAGGACTCTATTTCTGGGTTTTATCACCAATTAGTGTTAAACGAAGAAAGAAAAGAATTTAGTGAACGACTGTTTTCCATGTGTATCTGTGAAACATGCAGGATCTCTGTTATTTCTGCTAATTTTTCTATTAGGTGTATGGAAACTGCAGAGAGGGCATCAAGTCTGGGTTTAAAAGCTTCTGTGGTTTACAGAGTATTGAATCACAAGCGCTTAGTATTCTGGCAGTCTTTCTGTCTGAGCTGCTTCTCCTGCCACTCATCCTTTGGCATAAGAAATCTTCCCTAATTTTTTGTGCATTCTTTTCACCCATCAGTCATATAACTTTCCATCTAAACCCAGCTAACACACATACAAAAAATAATGCAGGGTCAGGCACAGGCCTTTAAAGTGATTTAATTGTTATTGTTTTGCTTGAGCCTTTACACACCACAGCAAGAGGTTGTATTTTACCACATAGACTCTGAGAGATTGTTTGTATCTTTGCATCTTTATTTATTGAAAAATAAAATTATTCTCATACCATTTACATGTATATGATACATAAAAAGTACCAGATGGGAAAACTGGGCATGTAGACTATTAAAAGGAGTCAGGTCTCCATTGCATTTATACATCACATCGAGAAAATAGCAAATTAATGGTATCTATTTATAATAGCTTTTGTAATATTCAATCTAAATAAAACTGCATGCTCTCTGCATTCTTTCTAATGGAACGGAAGGCTGTGAAGTAGAGTCAATTTACATATTTATATTATATTGAAAGGTCCATAAAATGTCTGTTACAGTTAAAATATTACACTTGATAGTCAGCAGCAAAACATTAAAGAATCCCTTCCACAAGCCAAATTGGCTGCTGTTAATGATGGATGATCTAAGTCATACTGATATATACTGTAATGCAGTCTCATACACACACACACACACACACACACACACACACACACACACACACACACACACACACACACACACACACACACACACACACAGTCTTTCCAGAAGAGAAGGTTATTATAACAGCAGAAGAGGATATAAATCTATGATGGATGTTCTGTATTCAGTCATGGTTATGACGATCGGATTTCTATATCTTGTTATTTTTACACTGCAAAAAAAAAAATGAAAAAACGTTTTATGTGTTTCTTCCACTCTTGTGCCTTCATCTCATTTATAGGCAAAACCTCCTCAGCTAGGGATTTGTAATCCTGTGTAAGAATGCTATAACATGATTTTAGTGTTTAGCAAAGAATATTTTTCTGCTTTGGCAGTGAGCTGCCTCTGGGCAGTGTGGAGGCTCTGCCTGGACAGCAATGAGGAGGTGGAGGAAGAGGAAGAAGAGTGGGATTGATTTTTGATCCACAGGGGGGAGAAACAATACAGAGGAAGGGGACTCCATTGCCATTCACAGCAAGTCCATAGCAGTGATTCCCTAAAAAGGCAATCCAATCTGTCAGCATGAGTGATGGGAGGAGCACCAGCAGGAGTGGGAGGGTGAGGGGAGGCCGGAGCCAGGGCCAGGTGTCAAGCCAGGTAAGAACATGTTTTGCTGTCAGAGCACTAATCTTAAAGCCTTGGTTTGGTCACATACTCGACTGATTGGCAGATGTTATTATAGCTGGAAAAGAAGCTGCAATCACACCTAGTCAGCATGGTGTGTGTATTGCAGGTAAATCAAAGAACACACTCCTCCCATCACCTTCTGTAAGCACACACTGACTGCCTAAATAAGGCAAGGTTGAAGATTGACACTGGGGATTGGCAACATTTCCATGCTTAAAATTCTTTATCGTCTCCATCTCTCTCTCTCTGTCTGTCTGTCTGTCTGTCTGTCTGTCTGTCTGTCTGTCTGTCTGTCTGTCTCTCTCTCTCTCTCTCTCTCTCTCTCTCTCTCTCTCTCTCTCTCTCTCCTTGCTCTCTCTCTCTTTTACTTTCTCTCTCTTTCTTTCATTCTCTTTCTTGCGCGCGCGCACACACACACACACGCACACACACACACACACACACACACACACACACACACACACACACACACACACACACACACACACACACCCCATATATTTGTGTGTCTCGGTTCCAAGCAGCATTAACATTATTGCCAAAACACTGAAATGACAAAGAAATGTTATATAAGTAGGGGGAATGTGTGTGTTTGTGTTGCTGTATCACTCATTATCCACAGGCTGTGTGTTTGGCTCTTTACCCTTTGTGCAGTTTATCAGTTTTGTTAAGTGTAAAACTGGATGAATGAACATTTAGTAATTTTTGCTGTAAAGGGCTGGATTTCGGACAGAGCTTTATCTCCAAGGCATTGCTGTTGCATGGTGCTCACATTCTCTGCTCTATATGAGCTGTGATTTCATCTATGAGCACATCTTGGACCATGTTTGATCTTAGTCACAGTGCTCAGGAAATCAGCTGCAGTGTAATGTCACTTTTCGAAGCCAAAATCACCACATTTTATCATGCTCTGGTTAAGCCTTTTACTGGTTCATTAATGCTTATGGAGAGTAGTTTCAGTATGAGTCTGTGCATTTTTGCTTTGTGTTAGTGTGTGTTTTTGTCAACAAGAAATTAGATCAGGTTTAGATAAAAGAGATATAGGCACATATGAGAAGGCAGAAGGCAGTACCATTTGGTTAGATGATAACTCCGTAGTGTGCTGTTGCATAACTCAGATTCCATAGTTCCAACCTCTAGCTTGAATGTAATAGCTATCTAATTGACAATGCATGAAATTGTAAAAAAAATATGCTAGCTAAGAGATCTAATCACACAGGTTTTTATAAACCTAATCTCTTTCTTGGAAATATGCAGGCAATGTGTGACTACCAGAGAACAGACTTTTCCATTAACAAAAACAGAAACTTATTTCATAGGAAAACTGAAACTCATTTAACTCCAATCTCACATTGGACTTTTTGGAATTTAATTAACATTTATCTAAAAGTTTAAATGTTGGGGTTTTTTTCCCCAAAAAGAAAAGAATCACTACAAAAAACATATCTACAGTATTCTATGGACATAGCTTTCTATTTATTTCTCAGTTAAGAAAAAAGTCATTAGATATGGATTAGCTGGAAAGAGTGCAAGAGTGTTTTCTTTGACCCTTTTTCCTTGTACAATTCTGTGGTCAAACACTTTATACACTGAAACTACTAACAACAGACATTATTATGTTGTCACAAGTTATGATATGCTTCCTGTACTTTTATTATATATTGTGGACTTTTCATGGCGAGAAACAATGAGACTGCTGCCTTTTTTCAGAGATAGGTGGCAGAGTTCAGTTCAGTTCAGTGCCTTGTGTTAAAAATCTCAGTTACACCATGTAAACATCATACTTCTCTTGAATAACCTGTTTGTTTGAGAGAAATACCTTATTTTTGCAATGAAGTCATTATATGAGAAGATACTTTCTTTCAAATGAAAAAGCTAAGAATCCAGATTAAATTGAAGCCAGGTAGGGGAACGTGTGTCAGCACTGGGAGTGCCAGGGGGAGCAGATTGTTGTTTGACTAATAAATGAGAGAATGTGTGTTAGTGCAGAGTGGACAGATGGGGACTGGTGAGCTTCTGTCCCATATCACAATGGCCTGGCTCAGCAGGAGAAATTAGGGTGGAGCTTACTGGTCCCTCATCACTGCACAACACCGGCCTGGGCCACATATCAACTCAGCTACATCTGGTGCTTGGGCCCTCTCCTATGTCCAGCACACTGCAATTCAACATGCTTCAAGTCTCTTAAACCAGAGAAGTAGAAATACAGTCTTATGTGAAATGTGGAAGCATAGATAAGACTTTTGAAGGGTTTGTCAAAAGTTGGTTGCCGTGTTTGTGTAAAAATGTATTGCACTCATACGATTCTGTGAATTAACTGGCACTTCTGCCCCAGGGTATCAGCTGAATGGCCATATTGGTGTGTGTATGTGCAAGTGTATGTTGGTGTGTGTTTTTGACCATCTGTGCCAGATGTTAATAAGGCATCACATTGAACAGATGGTAGGAGTTAAAAAATGAGACTCCAGATCAGGATTATTATTGCCTGGATGTTTTTCATTGATATTCAGTTTTCTCTTCACCCGTGGGGACTATCTTCAATTACATAATGAGAATATCTTGAATAGTTCAATTGCAGTTTCTGAATTTCTCACAATATCTTGCCTAGGGATCTGTCCAATAACCATTGTTGAACAAGGAAATGAAGCTTTTATTTTTTTATTTTTTTAAAAGCCAGAATAATATCAAGTGAAGCAGTGATATTACTGGTGCTGTGTTTTTTCTCTGAATGGCTGAGGGGTTAAAAATGGGGCCCTCCAGAAGAGCTGCTGCTCTTTGTTGTCCCAGTGAATATCATTAGCATCTAAATTGCCTTTCTGGCCACCAGAAACTAAAAAAAAAACGTGTGTGTTTGTGTGTTGTGTGTGTGTGTGTGTGTGTGTGTGTGTGTGTGTGTGTGTGTGTGTGTGTGTGTGTGTGTGTGTGTGTGTGTGTGTGTGTGTTAGTACGAGGAGACACAGTAGCACAGGGGTGCACACAGACAGGGGATTAGAGAAACGCCTCAATTAGACTACAGCCAGAAGTGGACAGCAAACATGCTGAAAACACCCTAAACGTCATTATCATATCAAGGTTGTTCTTTGCCCCTGATCCTGATTTGAGTCAGTAATAGTTACAAATCTAATCATAACAAGATGTGTTTTATGTTTTTGTAGATAACTGAGGCGGTGCGGTACAGTACAGACTGTAAGTACACAATATCAGTAAAGTCAGTCCCGTACGGGATGCACTTTTGTTCTGCATCAACAAAAGATTAGCTAAAAATGTCTTAATTTTCTTTATTGGGTGTATGGTTTTGAACAACAGTTCATTGTAGAAAGCTAGTAATTAATTAAATATCTCCAAACATTGACCAACATTATTTAAAAAATTAAAGTTACAATGGTCTTAAAAGACTAATAAATGTGTCAGTGCTCATATATCAACATTCACAAGTCTACCTAGGTCTATGATGTTTAGATCAATGTTTTTTGTATTGCTATAGCACTGAATTGTGCTGTGTTTCAATCAAGACAATCTGGAGTTAATAAGTATAATACTATTGACATACGATCGATGATGCTGAAATAAAAGTTAAATGAATGTGAAAATATTGTTTGCAATGCAAACCTTTGTAATTCAGAACGAAAAGCCTTACAAAGGAAGTATAACATTTGCCATGAGAGACAGGTTTCCTGAAAAATTTTATATTAAGTATAAGTGAATGCAATCTCCCTGGAAACACGTTGCTATAGTAATGTGACTGGAGCAGCTGCAGGATCTCAATGTGACCAGTAGGTGGAGTGGCAGGGCTCAGACATAACTGCTTTACAGCACTCCCTTGCACCAGTAAGACCTTTGCTGACACACCCTTTAAAAAATTTACTGCACAGTAAATTATAGTTCAATATGAATAAAAGAAGATATTATATCTGGAGATCAATTACCCGAAAAAACCCATAATATATTAGGTCAGTCAATAGACTTTAACAAAGAATGTTTCTTGTTGAGGATAAAAGGCCTGGAAAGATCAATCGTGGCTACTGATGGCTGGATATGACCTTCAGGGATGGGTGAATCCGTACTGTCACTTCAGTTCTATGCTCAGATCCTGTTTCTCGACCCATCACAACGGTACTCTCCCCATATAAATCAATAGAGCTGTGGGGTTGACGTAAGGTGAGTCAGGACTGTAAACTATCCAGAAAAAAAAAACTAAATAGGTTTTTCCTCACACAAGCTGTACAATTGCTGTTTGGAACCAAAACCTTTTTTTTTTTTTTTTTTTTTTTTAGCAAAGAAAAGAAAAGAAACAACTTTTAAATAGACAGAGAAGAAGTATCTCTATGTCTCTATGTATAAATTAATAAGATCAAGCAAAATGACAAAATTATGTCTTTGTAGGTATGGGTATTCCAAATGGGCTCACAGTTTGCAGAAATAACCAAGATATAATTACGATAATGCACTGTTTTGTAATTAACCTCCAGCCGTCTTACTCTGTGTGCTCTTAATTACTCCCAATACACCATATGCCATATCACTCTTAAGCTGGGAGATGGCATTCTACTGCCTTTTATGTGGGGGGGTCTAATGGGCTGTGGGATAAAAACTGATGAATCACCCACCCTTGCTTCTGATGCATGACATAGACGAATCTACACCCCCTCACCCATCATCTGAGCTAAAACTTAAATAACTAGCTCCTGTGGCATAACTCTTATTTAGGAGGTATTTGAAACATGTAGGGTCATTTTTAGATATATCGTGTTTTTTAAGTAACACCCGGTCACCCGTTTTTTCCTTGTCACTTTTGATCTCTGCACTGAGTTTGGCATTCAACAGCTGCGTGTATTTAGTCCCAGGAGAGCCAACCTTATCTCCTTTCCCTCTCTCTATCTCTGTCTCGAGAGAATAGTATGCACTCAGCAGGAGGCTGGGGAGAGAGATTTAGCCTCTGTTAATGGGGATTCAATAAATATTCATGAAGATAACTCACTTGACCTTATAGGCGCCTTAGTTCCTGTTGAGGCACACAGGATTAGAAATGTATTTGGATGAAGTGACAATTTCCATAGTCACCTCTTAGTTTATATCGCTTACCAACATATTACTGAGTGTTAGAACAGTGAAGGTGAGCAGTGTGAAATGATGCAGAAATTCAATTCATATGCTGTTGTAGTCTATGTTTCACATTAGAAATAGTTGCAGAGTGAGATAATTGAAAGCTCTGTTTCATGAATTAGAACAGGAGCCACTTCTCCACACATTATTTCAGTTCTCTGTAGCTGCATTAAAGTGCTATTATGAAATGAAGGACCTTCAAATGAAAACATTGCCTTGTAACATACACCCAGCGTAATTTACCTTTAGACTGGTTGTTGTGTACACTGTGGTTATCATGCAGATTCTCCAGAGTGTTTCAGCAACATGTCTAGTCTACTTCCCCCCAACCTTTCTCCTCGCCTTGTCTGTCTATGATACTGACTGAGCTATATCTGCCTTCTCTCGCAGATTAATCTACATTATCGCAGTGCTTAGAGAGTGCTCTGTATTGCCAGAGAAACTTAATAAATGTGAGATATTACATTTCGAATGACAAAAATGAACATTATTTTGTTTCTGTGAGCTGTTATTATGATTTGACACTTATCTGGCCTTATTATGTATTACCTAAGCCAGAAGTCCACAATCACTAGGCTGCTAGTTTTGCTATGCTAATTTCCTGCACTTATATGCATCGATAAATTAAGACCACAAGCTGTATGACTACAAAACAAACATCACTGGAAAGTTTGTTGGAAAGTGAGAAAGACAAATGATGAGAAAGTAGAAGACTAGGAAAATGTCAGCAAAGAGAAAGCTTAATTTAAAAGAAAATATCAAGAGTCCTATTTAAATTATAGGTTTATTGCAACAGGTGATTTTTCACACTCACTCCATATAATATGTGTCTTAGGGTTCCCACTAATTCTGCATTATGGTAAGTTAAGATACTTTTTTGTGATATGTGTAATAATTACTAGTAATATAATATGCGTATATAATATAATATATGATCAATTGTATTTAGGTATGCATGTGCCACCCCCATGTTTTTCACAAGTGTGAAAAAATTGCCTTGTGTGAAGCTTTTATCACCTAATCCAATTACATTGCTTACAAGGTTTTTTGCCTAGTCTATACACGAACATAGTCCTATGTTTTCTTACAAAAATAAAGTGTCTTTCTAAATAAGCCTAAAATGGGTCTTCTTTAGACCTGCATGGCTGTGCAATTATCAGGACTAAAGACAATCTGAATATCTGTAAACATTGCTCTTAAATGATAAAAAAAATGTAATTAGGCCTGCTAAATCCACACTGACAGTCCTTCACACTGCAGCTGGATTCTGATGCAGCCCCTGCATTATACACAGGGCAGCCCCAGCACACATTCATCACTTCTGCACTGTATTTTTTGCAAAAACTCTGGAATTTGTGGGTTGAGTTTAAGAAGGACTGTACGAATAGAGGGAGACGTTGCAGTTGCATAGCTGATGGATTATGCAGGACAGCATTCCCTACATCTCCCTATAGAGTAACTTGCTCTGACTACAGGTTTTGCTGCTTTTGGCCCAACCAGAGCAACCGCTTTTTCCTGCTGGCATGACAAAGGCGGACAGGGAGGAGGGCAGGCGAATGCTTCAGCCACTGAGTGGCCCCTAGAAGAAAAAAAAACACAAGCCTGTGACCTCTCACCCCAGCTGCTGGAGGGGTGGGGAAAATTTCCACTGCCTGGGATCCCTGGTGATTTTGGGCTTTTTGTTAAACAGAGAACGCCCTGAAAAGGGGCTTATACAATGGTGCTGTACTGCTACAATTCTTCATTGCTTTCCACATGCCATTTCAAGTTTTCAAAAAATATCAGTAATTTCTGTGTGTCTGGAATCACTTAAGAGTGTGTGTGTGTGTGTGTGTGTGTGTGTGTGTGTGTGTGTGTGTGTGTGTGTGTGTGTGTGTGTGTATAAATGTAAGCCCCCCTCCTTAAATTATATCCTGTGCCAGAATGAATGAGAAGTTTTCACCTCCTCTGCATCTGGTGAAGCCATTATAGAGTGCTACAAACAGTGTTTAAAAACTGTCTCCTTTTGCTCCTGCCTGTTCAACTGATTGTGATAAAGTTCAATCTTCCTATAACATTTTAGGAAGTACAAAGTTTGAAATAAATTTAAAAAATTTTATACACCCTTCATAATAGGATTATGTAAAATTAATTTACATCATTTATATAAGGAACATGCATACGTATTAAAGAGTATACCTTTTCCCTTTTAAAGTTATTATTACCGTTTACATTGTAATTTAAACAGTCTGCTGGAACTAATTGTAAATTGTACCTATAACCCACATTTTGTTTTCTGTCAAAATTACTTCTCATATACAATCAAATTCCTTTTTCTGAATAATCAGTAGTCAAGTCAAGTCAAGTCAAGAAGCTTTTATTGTCATTTCAACCATATATAGCTGACACAGTACACAGCGAAATGAGACAACGTTCCTTCAGAACCCTGGTGCTACATTAAACAACATAAAGCTAGATAACAGAAAACATCCAAATATTTTTTTCCGATAATTAAATTTTTTATTCCATTTGGCAGGCTTCCTTATCCAGAGTGACTTACATTTATACAAGTGAGCAGCTGAAGTTTAAGGGTCCACCAGTGCCAGCTTGGTGGTGCTCAGATTTCAACTCGCAACCTTATAACAAAGGTCCAATGCCTCAACCCCCTGAGCTACAATTTCAGAGTGTGTTCTGGATTCAGTAACTTTTTGTCTCACAATGCTATATTATACTAAAGAAATGGAAAAATGTCAATTTGGTACTAACTAACCTCCTTACTGTTTCCCTGATCCGTTGTTCTATCATTATTTAAATCTCAGGTGTAAGCACTTCCTAATGCTAATAATTTACCAGGTCACTACTTCATATTAGCTAAATGCAATTCACTTTAATTCTGTCTGCTGAAAATCTGCGCCGTTAGCACATCTAACTAGAAGACACACTTTCCGATGGTGATTTAGTGAATAAGGATTTGGGTAAAAAGGGCCAAAAGATCTTGCAAGTCTGGTGCAATTCTTTAATAAATATAGCTTTTCTGCTGAACTAGCAAAATAAAAGCCACAGATCAACTTCAACCCTATGTTTTCTATATTTACTCACCACTTACCGCTTAAAACAACCCCTATAAAAATGTATACAGTAAACATAATTTGTGATCTCTTTTTAATCTATGGTCTCCATCGTGGTTGAGAAAAAAGCTCATTGTGGCTATTGTTTCTCAGTGTATACATCATCGTGTGGAGATTTGATCAAATTGCAAGCTTTAAGATGATGAAGTTTGTGGCCAGAACAGTTTATGCTTATTCTTCTGTATACAATCTGCACAGCTGTATTAACATTATTTAATGATGATAAGCAAAATAGAAACATTTTAGGGGAAAACATACAATAAAATGGTTGCATATACTGTATGTGTATACCCTTTTACAAATACTTTATTTAAGCAATGTTTGCTTTAAGTGTCTTTCAACTTAGTATATCTTGATTCGGCAATTCCACTCTGTCTTGCGAAAAGAAGAGGTTGTTTTCAGTCACTTCACAATCATTTAAATTTGAGCTCTGACTAGGCTGTTCTAAGATATTGATAACCTTTTTTTAAACACTGTCTTTTTTATGACTTGGATTTGTGCTTTGGGTTGTTATTATGCTAGAAAATGAGAAGAATATTTGCCTTTAGCTGTCTGAGATCTATCTATGATTCCATAACATGGATGCTACCACCACCATGTATCACTGAGGATATGGTGTTCTTTGAGTGAATAGCTATTTTTACATGCACCAAACATCTTAGAATTATGCACAATCAGGTAACATATTTTGTCAGATGATTTAGAATGATTTGATTAAAAAAGCAATCGCTTCCAACTTCCACTGCAACTGATCATGCAGGAAGTCACCAGTACTTGCCAGATATTCCAGCAGCTACTTTGATGTTGTTGTAGGTCTCTTGGCAGTCTCACTGATAAGTTTTTGTCTTGTCCTTTAGTCTATTTTGGAAGGATATCCTGTTTTTGCTGAACGTCACACTGGCGCCTCATTTTCTTCTGGAAAGTCTTTTGTATGTGCAAATGTTTTTCTCCACATTTTGGATATGAATCCATGGACTCATAAAAAAATTATATATATATACGAAAAATGCAAAGTGTAAACATTTCTAAAGATGCAAATCAGTCAGAACCACCAGCAAACAAAAAAACCAAAATAAAAAAACCCCCAACCAACTCAAATAGACTGCTTGTACAATGTTTATTAACCATGAGGCAATGTACAACTGCACATGACCCATAAAGAACAGCACACATTTGAGTATGTAGGTCATAGTGTCAGTGTGATCACCCTTAGGAGAAGAAGTTTTGTCAGACTGGGTGTTGGAACCTGCATGACCGTGAATGCTCAGTCTGTTGGCAGAGGGAAGAGAAAGAGGGAGAGGAGAGAGAGAGAGAGAGAGAGAGAGAGAGAGAGAGAGAGAGCAAGCAGGAGGTGACTGGATGATTCAGAGAAATGCATTCAGGTCAGTAAGCTTCTGGCAGGGTGCTCTGGTGCACACAATACAGCAGACCCGCTGTGTCAGCCCTTGAGAGGTATAAGGGTAAGTTAGCAGAACAACAGAGCTGAACATCTCTCCAATTCCAGAGGCATTAAACTTGAAAATAGAGGTTACAATACAGTACCACTCAATGTATCAAATGTTGAAGCATTAACTATCTATACTTTATTCAGCACCATATCAATGGAAAACTACATGGTGCCATGTTATTAGAGATTCAGGCCTGGAATGGTTTTAAGGAGTGAATGGGTTAACAATATAAACACAGACAAATGTGAAAACCCTTTGGGCAACAGCAGTACCACCACCGCGTAAGACCGTTAAACCGGCTGATGTTTGGGTGGTAAATAAATTGTTAGACAACAGTGTTCACAGTGCACACAAAGAGCCAGTGTAATGTAACGGCTCACAGCCGCATGCTGGCTCATCCTAGTCATGGGCGGGGGGGGGAAGAGACGGGGAATGGTTGTCTGATTGGCTCGGTGGTAAAGGCAAGCGAGGGCGATTGATGCCTCCGTCCGCTCAGGAGGAGCTGGCAAATCGCACCTGACGCAGTGCTGCAGCACACCATCGATATGCAGCACATCACATCTCCTCCCCAGTGCTGCCAAAGCCAATACACAGCCAGAAAGAGAGGAAGAGACGAGGGTGGAGATAGGAAGACAAATACTGTACACAGCACACAAAGAATAGGAGTAGAGTTAAAAGGCAAGCTAAAGGAATATCTACATTTTGGCTGCATTCCACAGATGAATGCACACACAAACACATCTGCAGCAGAAACAACACTCCTCAGGACATCACCCTCAGCAGCTATGCCTAACGAGTTTGCATTGCACAGCATGTTTATTTAGGCATAGCTTTCGCTTAGCTTGGAAAAACACTTCTCATTTCCTCTTTAATTATTAAATGAATGTTTGAGGCTAATCCATAAGTGTGTTATAGTGCCTGTATCATTTAAATATAAGGCAACAAAAAAAAACAGTGAATAAGGAGATTTGTGTCACTGTTGCTTTTGTGTTAATGGCTATACTCAGATGAGCCTGGCTTTTTAGAAGAGCAGATTTGGATTTGTGTTGCCATGGTAACTGCAATGGCTTTATCATGTGAACAAAGATCCCTCTGAGCCTTCCAGTTCTGAGATGGCCACTTCATTGCATGTGTGTGAGTGTATCATGAAGGGAAACTTTATCTAAAACAGGCTAGGAGAGCAGACAGAAGATTGACAAAACCTCCTGAAACTGTATTAGAGATTCAGATGGTTTGCAGCAAAAGATATGCGTTTCTCAATGCTTTTTATTTTGAGTAAGCGCTCTCTAAACGATCTTTATTAGTCTTTATACATAGCTATAAGTCATAAAAAGGTTGCATGCAAATTATGCTCTTGTGCGATACAGACAAGATCTCTGATATCGCACAAGAGCATCATTTGCACTTGTGCTCTTGTGCTCTTGTGTGATACAGACAAGATCTCTGATATCGAATAGCTTATAGAAATAGTAGCACAACAAAAAAAAAAGATAGAAATTGATATCATTTATTTACGATGGAGTTAAAAGTTAGATATGTAATATGTTGCAATAAAGAAAACGTGTATCCGAGACAATTAAATCTACAATTTCACGAGTTCTTTCAGGTACTTTCAAAGGTTTTTTTAGAATAAAGAATTGCACCAACACTGAAAGGAGGTGTCATCTGTATCTGCATCTATTTGTATGCTACTATTTTTACAAGCTCGATTTTTACATTCGAGATCAGAGATCTTATCTGTGTCACACAAGAGCATCATTTGCATACAACCTTTTATGACTTATAGCTATGTATAAAGACTTATAGAGATTGTTTAGAGAGCACTTACTCAAAATAAAGAGCATTGAAAAATGCATCATTTTTGCTGCAAAGCATCTGAATCTCTAATACAGTTTTGGGTGGTGTTGAAAATCTTCTGTCTGCTCTCCTAACTTTTTGTACTTACAGAGGAGCACTTTTCTCTAAGGACAACTCGGGTATATGTAGCAATTAACTGTGCTCAGGATTTAATGACATTAAAACAGTAATGCATATTCCAATCCTGTAAAAACAACCCGATTAAAGGAAAAAAGCTTTCTGATTTGGCTAATGCAGTTGCTACTGACCTGCAAAATCTTCTTTTTGTTGATCATACCATCAGCTAACTTGTTTACTCTAGCAAACTATTATCACTTTACTGGCTCCTGAGTCACAACACATATCTTTTTTTAAACGAGGATAGAACTTAGGTCTATTATTTAGTAATTTGTCTTCAATTGTAATTTTATCATGGTTAAGTTTGCGATAGATCCAGAGCATATCCTGGGAACTCTAGGCATGAGGTTGGAATACTCTCTGGATGGGACGCCAATCCGACATTCAACAGTCACGTACTCTAACACACAGGGGCATTTTAGCATAGCTAATCCACCCACTGATATGTTTCTGTGAGTTGCAAGGAAACCAACATGTTTACAAAAAACATGTTCACACCTTTTAGATTATGACAATATTGTTTAAGGGTCTGATTATGAATAGTCATGACTAGCAAGTATAAAATATTCATAAATGTATCTAAGGAATAAGAACAAAGCTCAAATGTTTTTTAAAGGGAGATGGTTTTGAATGGCAAAATTTTGCAAAAATAATAACAACTATCTCTCTTCACACACACACACACACACACACACACACACACACACACACACACACACACACACACACACACACACACACACACACACAGGATTTTACTTCATTTTGGTATTTTTTTGTACTTATGATAATATAATCGCAAAAAGTGTAAAAAAAAAGAATAAAAATAAACTAAAAATACAATACAAAACCACTGTGTTTATTTAAGAGACTTGTTTGTATATCATAGATATGTCCTTTCATTCAAAGCTGAGCAGAGTTAAATGAAACAAATGTGGTTTTCTACAGTACAGTAACTTTGCATCAGTAAATCCTTTGCTGTAATATGATCCACAAAATTTGACTGTGAAAAGCACAAGGTTCTACTGTTTTAAAAAAAATATATATATATATATTCCCCAGATATCTGTAAGTACGTGTTGGGGGTTTCACACACTTTTACATGCAATTTGTTATTCCCAGAGTGAACCATATGATAAAACAAAGTTTGTCAGCTCAAACACACTCCCTGACTGAACAGCTGCCAGTATTATTCGGATGAACCTACTGTTTATTTGACTGTATCTTCCTGAACCATGCAATGCGTGTGTGCAGGCTGTGAATAGATCTTTGTGTAGAGAAACAGTTTGAGTTTTGTTTCCTCATGATAAAGCAGGACTTTGTCAAAACCGCTCATTCCACTAGAAAGTCCTTTACCAGAGTAGGATAAACATTCTGTATTGCTCATGCTCCTCAATAAAATATATTCAACTTGCAATGCTTTGAGCAAAAATGTAGCAAACACAGTTAAATAACCATTGCACACATAAAAAAAAAAAAAAAGAGAATATTTGCCTTGGTTTTAATAAAAATAAATAAATAAATTATATATATATATATATATATATATATATATATATATATATATATATATACACACACACACACACACACACACACACACACACACACACACACACACACACACACATATATATATATATATATATATATATATATATATATATATATATTATATATATATGTGTGTGTGTGTATATATATATATATATATACACACACACACACACACACACATATATATATATATATATATATATATATATATATATATATATATATATATATATATATATATATATAATTAGAGTTACTTTGTAAAATAACAATGATTAAAAAACTGATAATGATGAAAAAAAATTATATAAAATAAAAAATGATTCCATATGCATTACTCCACAGAATTTTTTAAAGTCCTGTTTCCTTGGGGTAAAACTTTATTTTTTTGGGGGGGTTACACACATTTCAAATAGTTTTGTTATCCTTTACTATAGGGACAAGTCTAATAATTTTTCAACACAAAAGAGACCGATTTTGTTGACCTGATCAAATAAAATGAATGCATAAATACACGGGTAAAAAAAACAAATGTTAAGCGCAATTATGAGCACAATGAAACAGGTCTAAAACATTATAATCGTTCACAGATGATGGAATGAAAAAAAAACATCTGGGAAACAAAGATTTATAGCAAGCTGTTTGATAAAACCTACACTAACGCATCTTACAAAACATCAGTAAGTTTCATTAGGTTTAAAAGCAGCTGTGTGTTTTGTAGAGAAATGATGGCAAATGGAAATGTTTAGTTTATGCATACTGTGAGCATGTTTGGTGACAGAATAAGACTTCATGCTGTACAAGAAAAAGCACTGTATAATGTATATCAGCAATGCTTTGGAACAGATTTGTGACAGTTGGTTCAGAGGCTTTGGATTAATAGCAAACATTCATACAATAATCTCTACATTAAATAATTTGTTTTGTACCAGATGCATCCTGACTGGTGGCAGATGTTCCAGTTGAGGGTCTTCAGGAATGTTTTGAATCAAAGCATCCATGAGATTCAACAGATGTAATGAATTTTGGTCAAAATAAAAGTTTTTTTTATTTGTTTCTTATGTCTTTATATTATGTTTTGTTTGCCAAATCGCAAAAATAAGAACAGTGCTGCCAATAATATTTATATAATAAATAACTCCAGGGTGTCCAGGTCAACCATAAATTTGTGTGGAGTTTCCTATGTCTTCTTTTCCATTGGGTGTTTGTCTGGTTTTCTACCAATTTTAAAGACTGGTAAGAGGTTTGGCTTCATTTAAATGTCTCTCAGTGTGAAGAAATGTGTGTGATTGTTTTTCCTTGGTGCCCTGTAATGGACTGTACTGTTCAGGGGGTAGTTCTATCTCATGCCTATAGGCTCTGGAGCCACCTCAGCCCTGCCCTGGAGTAGAATGAAGAATAGGAGATAGCTTATTGGTTTAAGATGTTGGAGTACTGATCAGAAGGATGTGAGTTCACATCCCAGCACTACCAAGCTGCCACTGTTGGTAAGAACCTTAATCGCTCAGTTGTATAAATGAGGTAAATATAAAGCTGAGTGAAAATGTGTGCAAAAAATGTGACATTATGTGAAATTATATATATTATATATTATTATTTATATATATATATATATATATATATATATATATATATATATATATATATATATATATATACAGTGAGGAAAATAAGTATTTGAACACCCTGCTATTTTGCAAGTTCTCCCACTTAGATATCATGGAGGGGTCTGAAATTGTCATCGTAGGTGCATGTCCATGGTGAGAGACATAATCTAAAAAAAAAAATCCAGAAATCACAATATATGATTTTTAAACTATTTATTTGTATGATACAGCTGCAAATAAGTATTTGAACACCTGTCTATCAGCTAGAATTCTGACCCTCAAAGACCTGTAAGTCTCTCTTTAAAATGTCCACCTCCACTACATTTATTATCCTAAATTAGATGCACCTGTTTGAGGTCGTTAGCTGCATAAAGACACCTGTCCACCCCATACAATCAGTAAGAATCCAACTACTAACATGGCCAAGACCAAAGAGCTGTCCAAAGACACTAGAGACAAAAATGTACACCTCCACAAGGCTGGAAAGGGCTACAGGGAAATTGCCAAGCAACTTGGTGAAAAAAGTTCCACTGTTGGAGCAATCATTAGAAAATGGAAGAAGCTAAACATGACTGTCAATCTCCCTCGGACTGGGGCTCCATGCAAGATCTTACTTCCTGGGGTCTCAATGATCCTAAGGAAGGTGAGAAATCAGCCCAGAACTACACGGGAGGAGCTGGTCAATGACCTGAAAAGAGCTGAGACCACCGTTTCCAAGGTTACTGTTGGTAATACACTAAGACGTCATAGTTTGAAATCATGCATGGCACGGAAGGTTCCCCTGCTTAAACCAGCACATGTCCAGGCACGTCTTAAGTTTGCCAATGACCATTTGGATGATCCAGAGGAGTCATGGGAGAAAGTCATGTGGTCAGATGAGACCAAAATAGAACTTTTGGGTCATAATTCCACTAAACGTTTTTGAAGGAAGAAGAATGATGAGTACCATCCCAAGAACACCATCCCTACTGTGAAGCATGGGGGTGGTAGCATCATGCTTTGGGGGTGTTTTTCTGCACATGGGACAGGGCGACTGCACTGTATTAAGGAGAGGATGACCGGGGCCTTGTATTGCGAGATTTTGGGGAGCAACCTCCTTCCCTCAGTTAGAGCATTAAAGATGGGTCGATGCTGGGTCTTCCAACATGACAATGACCCGAAGCACACAGCCAGGATAACCAAGGAATGGCTCTGTAAGAAGCATATCAAGGTTCTGGCGTGGCCTAGCCAGTCTCCAGACCTAAACCCAATAGAGAATCTTTTCTCCGTGTTTCTCAGCGACAGGCCAGAAACCGGACTGATCTAAAGAAGATCTGTGTGGAGGAGTGGGCCAAAATCCCTCCTGCAGTGTGTGCAAACCTGGTGAAAAACTACAGGAAACATTTGACCTCTATAATTGCAAACAAAGGCTACTGTACCAAATATTAACATTGACTTTCTCAGGTGTTCAAATACTTATTTGCAGCTGTATCATACAAATAAATAGTTATAAAATCATACATTGTGATTTCTGGATTTTTTTTTTAGATTATGTCTCTCACAGTGGACATGCACATACGATGACAATTTCAGACCCCTCCATGGTTTTTAAGTGGGAGAACTTGCAAAATAGCAGGGTGTTCAAATACTTATTTTCCTCACTGTATATATATATATATATATATATATATATATATATATATATATATATATAATATAATTTTTGTATTAAAATTTATTCCTTTAGCCAAGAAAATTCCCAAGTTTTTGGGTACAAACATTTGACCTATGAAGAAAAGTATAAAAAAATAACCTGAAATTTATTTATAATAATATATTGATGCCAAAGCTGACAAATAAATAATATTGAACCCCATCATAACCAGTTAAATAACAAAAACAGGCCATAACCTGCATCAGGTATTTCAGTCTTACAGATGTGTTACTGAGTTAAAAAACTACAGATGTGGGAATTCTTGTAAAATAAAAAGAGTGGGCGGGACTATGCGCCTGACATCACTCACGTGTATAAAAGCTTCAGCTGCGTGCGGACGCGCGCGCTGAGAGTGGCGACGCTGCCCAAACAAAGAGCCAGGAGACACGCGCGCACACGCACACGCACAGAGGCATCACTGCTGCAGCAGCACAGAATCTCTCTCACACACACCTCCAGTGCAGTAGACAAATTGTCCTCAACCTACAGCCAACATGACGTCTAACGGAACTAGCGACATGCTGACCATCCAATTTGGACTCATTAATTGTGGAAACAAATACCTAACGGCTGAGACGTTCGGCTTCAAGATCAACGCGTCCGCCACGAGCATGAAGAAGAAACAAATCTGGACGCTGGAGCAGAACGGTGATGACTCGAACGTGTTCTTCTTGAAGAGCCACCTGGGCCGCTACATCGCCGCCGACAAGGATGGCAACGTGACCGGAGACACCGAGGTGCCCAACGACGACTGCCGCTTCGTGGTGACGGCTCACGATGACGGCCGCTGGTCCCTGCAGTCCGAGCCGCACCGGCGCTACCTGGGCGGCACCGAGGACCGCATCACATGCTTCGCGCAAAGCTCGGGCCACGCGGAGAAATGGAGCGTGCACATCGCCATGCACCCGCAGCTCAACCTGTTCAGCGTGACGCGCAAAAGGTACGCGCACCTGAGCGCCAAGGACGACGAGGTGGCCATCGACCGCGACGTGCCGTGGGGTGTAGACTCTCTCATCACACTCGTCTTCCATGAGCAAAAGTATCACCTGCAGACGTCGGACAACCGGTTCCTCAAAAACGATGGCACCCTGGCGCAGAAGCCTGACAAGAGCACCGGCTACACGCTGGAGTTCCGCTCTGGTAAGGTCGCCTTCAGGGACGGTGTGGGGAAATACCTGGCCCCATCCGGACCCAGCGGCACCATGAAGTCCGGCAAGAGCACCAAAGTAGGCAAGGACGAGCTCTTCATCTTGGAGCAAAGCCACCCTCAAGTAGTGCTCACTGCTGCTAATGACAGGAATGTGTCCACCAGGCAAGGTAGGATGGACATTTCATTTATGGTCTATATCATCATCATGGTCTATAAATGTGTGCTCCAGTTATTTCCCAGTTACCCATCAGAATCTGCATAAGACCAGAATGCATGATTCAGCAGCAACCACTGTATAATTAGTCATAATTTAAATACTGAGAATTTTCATCCTGATTCCCTTATGATTATATATCATTTTCTTAATTATGGATCCTGTGGTTTGCGGTTCCTATGTTTAAATGGCCAAAACTACTGAATGAAAAGCAGGAGCCTGCAGAGGTCATCTCTAATGTTCAAGTCCATAGATGTTTTAAAAATGCTTCCATTATGTAGCATGAATGTTGACCGTGGAATATGTTCCTCTTTTTTTTTTTTTTTTTTTTAGCGATGGGTTGGACCGCTGCATAGCAGCATCCATTTTGTATTTTCTCTTTTCCTCTCTTCCTGAGCATGCCTGTGAATGTTGAGATGGCAGGCAGAGAGTCCAAGGCTGAAAATAATCTACTGGTCAGAGTCAGCACTAAGGCTGGACTGTGGAATTCCACAACTGCTGCATTGTGGAAGATCCAGTTTGTCATAATTCAATTGCGAGCCATTACAGTCCACTCAGAGGAATCGGACGGCCGGAGGAAAGCCAAAATAATGGATTTGATTGTATTGAAACTTTGCTGAAATAAGACGAGATGTCATAATGTTTGGATGTGATGACCCGGGCCCCTCCCCCTCTATATCAGCTGATTTTTCTTTTTTTTTTAGGAGCAATGGATAATCCTTTGAGGGTTGTTAGTACAGTGTGCCCTGCACCCACCATGGCAGGACTTCTGGTCTCAGGCCTGAATAGTGTGGGTGGCATGGCGGTAGCCATGAGCTAAAAGCAAGCATTCTGCACGTGGTCTCTGCATGACATAATGGAAGGGGTTGCCTTTGTTTCTTAGGGGGTCCTGGTTTTCTTTTATGCTGGTGGAGTGAGGGACTGCTGTGATGCTGTGCTTCTTCATGCTTTAGAGATTTATTGCCATAAGCATCTGGATTGCATTAGGAACTTCTTGTTGCAACTCATCTGCATGCTTTGCCAGTCCTCTGGGATCAGAATGCTTTATGCCTTACTTGAACATGAGCCTTGCTAGTAATTTAGCTTGTCAAATGTGCTAAAAGTTGTTTAGTCATCATGTTCTGTGGGGTTTTAGTTCCGTCTTTGTTTGCCATGTGCAGATTTGTGTTCTGAGGAGGCTGAGATTTTCTTCCTGAGGCATGAGAAGGGTGATGTGGTTGAGCTGAGAGAACAAAGGCAGTGTGATGTGGCCTTGGCTGCCTATGCTCCCCAGCTGCTCGACCTCATAAGCAGTCGCGTTCGTCATGACAATGCCGCCTGCCTGAAAGGGCAGCGGTCCCTTTATAGAAAAACACTGATTCGCTTAAGCAGTCTGTCATTTAGCTCATTTAAACGCTGAAAGATCAGGAAAGTTCCTTCATCCATGTCCTGCTGTCTGTCTCTTGCGGGTTCTGTGTGGATCAGTGTGCCGATCCACCACGAATGCGGAACTGATTTCCTGCCTGCTTTTGTTCTCCCATATTGATACCAGCTGCAGTAACATTCATATTGCTGACAAGACAAATGTTTGGCCGAGTAGCTTTTTCAAGGCCTATGAATTTGTTAGCAATAGCTCCTCCTTGTCTAAATAACATTTTAAACCCAACATTCTCTCTTATTGTGTAAGAGCAAATGTCTTCGTGGTATCTGAAGCCATCCTTTTGATGTCTGATTAAATGGCAGCCTTGCTCCCCTGCTCCAGTTGCCATAGTGTGAATGGATGAACTGGGCATCTGTGTGTGTGTGTGTGTTTTGGGGGTAGGGTTGTTTCAGTTGCTTATAAAAATTGCTGCAGAAGAATTTAGCTGCTCGGGTCCCTAAAAAATGAACATATTCCCTTTGGTCAGTCTGTTCTGAAGCAGGGTTCTCCATAAAGATTTTTTCACTTGCAGCCATGTGGTTCTAATCGTGGCCATTTATTTTCCTTGCTCGCTCAGGCTTGCATATTTTAGTGGAAATTCAATCTTACTTTGCAGAGGCCAGGCATCCAGCACCATTGTGCATGGCTAGACATTTTAGGTGGTTGTTAAAGCAGGAACATATACAGTTATAAAGTGTCCTGACTGGACATAAAAAATATAGTTATTTTGTCTGTTTACTTAAAAGACTGACATCAGCTCATTTTTACGTGGGGGTTCTGCAGTGATTGCATGACTCATTGTATAACTAATGTGTTTATAATTGAACTGTAAAGATTTATAAATCAGCATGTAACCGATGGTCTGCTTTTCTTTAGCCTTTGTAAACCGGACACATTCTGGCAGACTGAGTCACAACTGTTCTGTCAAGATGCTTAGTGGGAGACATGTGACTACATATATCTTTTGTAGAATATTAACTCTGTTTGTTTATTGTATAAATGTTTGCGTATTTCTGAGCAAAATAAAAAGGCTGCTGATGTACCCAGTGTAAATAATGGGTTAAGTGTGACAGAAAATCTTCACTAATCTCTGAGAACAGCTTTAGTTGCAGATAGACAGTGTGATGACCAGACCATTTTCTGCCTCCTGCTGATCAGAAGACAAGACTTCTGATTACCCTGATAGTGAGACTTACAGGGTTCTGCTTATCCCTCTTTTAGGAATGGACCTGTCTGCCAACCAGGATGAAGAGAGCGATCAAGAGACCTTTCAGATGGAGATCAGCAAAGATACAAAAAAGTGCTCTTTCAGGACCTGCACTGGAAAATACTGGACCTTGACCGCTAATGGTGGACTGCAGTGTACTGCTTCTACCAAGTAAGTCTTTCTTTGGCAAAAGGTTCAAGGCACTGGATTGTGTAGCTAATAATATAAATGGCATTCTGTTCCTGCTGAAGGCTAAGCAAATATTACAAAGGCTAGGCTATAGTACTGGATAGATTACTTATGCTAGAGCCAAGTCCTTCACTTAAATCCCCCTTACGTAGCAAGAATCTATATAAAACATCTACATATTCTGCTTCTATACTCATGTACAGATTGAGTGGGGTCAGCAAAGTTTAGATAAAAGGTATAAGAGGGTAAATGGTGAATGCCATTGGGAAGGTGTACCTACTGCCCCTTTGGCTCCGTTCTCATTGTGTAGCATTGTGCTGTAATTGGTCAGCACTTGTTTTACAAGGGGTGAGGGGAGCCTGGTTTTCTATGCACGTTCATACACTAATTAATTTGTATTTCATAATTTCTTTGCAATCAGGACTGCCAACTGCTATTTCGATATTGAATGGCGAGGCAAGAAAATTACTCTCCGTGCCTCCAATGGAAAATACGTGGCAGCCAAAAAGAATGGGCAGCTGGCTGCTACCGTTGATTCTGCAGGTGAGTTCGTTTTTAAAAAGTAAAAAAAAAAAACCTATTTGCTAAATGTTTTCCAAAAGTTCATTTAAATGATAATACAGCCATGCTCACTATGTACCTACCAGTGGCCTGTTTATAAATCTCAAATCATCTTAAAATCATGCACACATGAATGTGAACAATAATTCTACCTAAATAATGCAATCAAAAGGGCAGATTATTAAGTGTTTCCTAATTTTGTGTATTCGTTCTTTCCTTTATTTATTTTTGTATCCTTCATTCATTCATTCACTTCATTTCGTTATATTAAAACCGTCCTGCACCATTAAAGGTGTGTGAATAAGCACAGCACTTTCCGCGTACGTATCTATAAGAAAGGAACAAATCAAAATTCAAATAACATATTTTAATGAAGACCCCAGGCCTTTTTTGGTTTTCTTTCAAAATGGGATGATGCACATATAGATGGTCTGAAACGATTAGAAGGATGTTCAGGATAACCAAATTTTCCATGCTCATGTTTCTATTTCCCCTGTAGGAGAGTCTGAGGAATTCTTGATGAAGCTGATCAACAGGCCAATCATTGTGCTGAGGGGAGAGCACGGCTTCATCGGCTGCAGGAAGGTCACTGGGACTCTGGACTCCAACCGATCCTCCTACGATGTCTTTGGCCTGGAGTTTCGTGATGGTGCCTACAGTCTCCAGGGTGAGATGGCTTCTCCACCTAATATTAATTACTGTGGACTAAACAAAATGGCGTTTTACAATGTGGATTCTTGAAAAATCTTTTGAAAAATCATACAATGTTAAAATGTATGAATTCTGTTGATTAGATTCCACTGGGAAATACTGGATGGTAGGAAGTGAGTCTTCTGTTGTGAGCAGCAGCGATACCCCAGTCGATTTCTTCATGGAGTTCTGTGACTACAGCAAGGTGGCCATCAAGTCACTGGAAGGGAAGTACCTGAAAGGAGACCATGCTGGTGTTCTGAAGGCGAATGCTGATGACCTGGACAGCTCCACTATGTGGGAGTATTAGAAACCCTCAAGTGACCACCGTTTTGTTTTGTTTTTTGTTTTTGTTTCCCTACATATTAAATCTGAGTTTTTTTTCACCATGAGCACAAAAATGGGTAGGAGAGTAAAATGAAGGTCTAAGAGTTGAAGCAGTTTGGGTGGTTTAAATAAACTCCAGTGATAAAGACTCTCTTAATAAATAATAAATAAGCATATTCATTCTCCAGCATTCTGGGGCCATGGAATACTAGCAGTGTTTCATAGGCCAAAAACTCCATGTGTGTCAGCGCTAAATTTCTAGAGGTTGCTTTTATCTGCTCCCTAGATTTCATATACTGTGGTAAAGTCTTGTGGTTTGTTAACTGATTTGACTGGAATTAAAAATTGAAGACGAGTCTGAGGAGAAGTTTGTACCCAGTGTTCTCACAGGTTTGCTGGATCTCCTCAGAGACAAATTTTGGGTGGGATTTTTTGCAATCCCTTTCCTTGTCTTTGCACAGTTCCGTAAGAGCCTTTCTCTTTCAATATGTTGTGTTTTAGGAGAACGTTGTGTTTACTGATGCCTTGTCAAACTCTGTGAGGATTAGCATTTTTCCGGTCATAACCTTCTCTATAATATTGCCAGGCGTTAGAATCCCATTGACCAGAAACGGCAATATTTATTGGTAGTTGTATGAATGTTGATGTATGACTGTCTTGCCATACACAGTTCTAACGTGTGTCCTTTAACCACTGGAATGCCCTGTTTTCGCCACTGAAGATGACTTTGACCCGGTTTTTTGTTTTAATTACTGAAGTATGGCTACAGTCTTGTGTAATACAGTATGTATTGGATTATATTTTTTTGCTTGTGCCATTTCATTTCCCTGTAAAAGGGAAAACTGTGAAGAGAGGCTTACTATGGTCCTTCATCTCAACTCCAGTTACACATCATAATGCCAATAGGAACGAAAGTCTTAAATGAATTACTGCATCTGAAGGATCGACTGTTGTTGGTGTTTAGTTATGAGGCTGATGTTTCTGATCTTTTTGATCCAGTATGTTGTTGCAGGTTCAACACTATTTATGCTAAATTAAGACCTACCATAATATGTCAAAGTGGGAGGGTCTGTGTTCATTGCACATGTAAAGCCAGCATTGGGTTAATCTGGAAAATGCACAACTGTTCAACTGGAATATTAAAATGTAACTGTTGGGTTCTGTTTTAAGTTAAAAGGCACAGACATTATCATATACCTTTTCTGCAATATGGACAACAATCTTAGGAATAAGCACCTTCACAAAACATAAATATATGTCTATTCAAATCTTTATTATACAAAATAACTAGAGCTAGCATCACTTATGAATGAGGGGTGAGACTTGACTGAGATCTCCTAATTTGACTTTACATTATTTGGCTAAAAGTAAAATTGATTGCAAATAATCTACTATTGTAATGAAATTTGCTTCCATTTCTTATTGACGATTTGTACTTAAAGGTTGCATCGTAGATGTATTGTTTACTTGGATATCAGTGGTACATTATAATTGAAGGGTATAAATCAGTCTGCTAATGTAATAATTCTACCAATTGACCCAATCACATGCTTGGTTCTGGAAAAAAAAAAAAGAAAATTGACCATTTCACCTTAAAAAAAAAAAATCAAATTGGTGCTGTTATCAGTTTGTGTGAGCCTCAAACCTGTGAAGACTGTGCAACTGCATAAACACTATATGATTCATTAGTCAGAGTTTATGTAGAATAAAATAGAGAATTCATATAATCTACCCTTACATTCGGGTTTCTGAATACTGAGATCATAAATGCAAGAGAGTGGTAATGACTGTGCCTTATGGTCATACTGGAAAAACACAACATTCCACATCTATACCTTGTAAAACTTTACTGACTTCCTTTTTTATATTGTTTTGATATTATGGTTGCTTTTCTTCATGTGCCATGGGTACAAAAAAAAATGATAAATTGGATTATGAAACTCTACGTGTGGATTTGTCATTTGTTCTCATTACACACAAAGTTCCAGAGATAAAACTCAACTGGAGAAAAACTGCATTTAAATAAAAACAACACAGTAGTACTTGTTTTTTAAGGAGAGAACCATTACCTATAAAAAGTACACTTGAGGAACTTTAAGGAACACTTTTGGGCGTATGTAGCTCAAAGTGGTTTAGTCTAACAGTTCCTCTTGAGCGACCTCTAAATTCACTGATGTATGACTGGACCTTCCTTCCTGAGTTTATTTAAAAAATTCATCTCAAGCTCAGGGGCAGTGAGAGGGGAGTGTTTCTACACGACTGAGATTGCTCCTGAGAGCATTTTTTTTTTTTTTTTTGCTTTGCTGGCCACTGTTCTGCTCATCAATGAAGTCTTTGTGTTGCTATTTGATTAGAGCAGTAGTTGGCTTGTGGTTTGCAAGCTCATCCATCATATTTGGTTAGGAATTCCAATTTATGGCTAACTAATCATCGCCTGTTATACAATTCATTCACAAGAATATTCATTTGAATTAAAAGCAGATGAGACCATGCCAATTCTCTGAAGCTTTAGAATTATTTGGTGTAACTCGAGTAAAGTCTTAGATGTTTCCGTCCACGTGGCCTCGTCCCCTCCTCCACCAGGGAAACGCCTAACCCAATAAAGAAACACCCAGAGAATGCCTTTAATCTGCTTTATTTTGTGTGGAGGCCAAAAAACAGCCTGAGAAATGTTAGCAAGGTTAATTATCAGCGCTCCCAGGGGTCCATGCGACATGTGCACCATACATTAGTATTAAAGTGCTTAATGGACATGTAACTCATTAGGAAAATGGTTTAGGCAAAAACGGCATGTGACTTTTGTGAGAACAACCGAGTATAGTTATATTTAAAATGGCTCAAATTATGTTCAGGCTGTAATCTTTTCAGGTGCGTGCTATAATATATTCTGGTAAATGTTTGTAGATGCGGTCACAAAGACCCTCAGTGCCTGGGTGGAGCCGCTTCTGAAAATAAATAAATAAATAAATCTTAAAGGGTTAAATCATCTTCATGCAGGCTGCTATCATGAACTAAGGTTTCCATGGAAACCAAGAGTGTGTCACTTGAAGAGGCTGGTGTGTGTGTGTATGGAAAGAGAGGCAGATGCAGGATGTAGCTTTCTAAAAAGAACAGGGGTAGTCAGTTGTTAGAAACAGACATATAACAGTAATTACCTAAATCAAATCCAGGCAGTATCTTTAGCTGAACTGAACGGCAGAGGCTGAACATGACTTCACTACACTCTGTCTGATCCAAGGTTATGGGCCTTTAATTACTGTAAATCAGAGTGCAGATGGAGTTCAGATGTGTACTGTATTCTTTGGCATTGGATTTACATGATCTAATTAAAGCAGGGAAGTGTATAAACATATAGGTTTACAGCAGCCCATATTGTGCTACTAGTAAAAAGAAAATCTAGCGAAGTTAAGCAGGAAGCACGAACTGTATATAAATTCAAAGGGCTCAAATCCTCTCTGAAAGGTTATCATTGGGTTGCTGAAGTTATTTCCATTATCCCAGTACTGAATGCAAAAACAACATTTAAAATGACTCAGAGAAACACAATCAGAACTTTTCAATGCACCACCAGGAAAACATTCCAAATAGCAAAACAAAGAAAGAAAAAGATTTAACATAGTGGGTCTCAATAGCTTGGGGTCATGAGGAAACCAGCATCCTGTGCACACATCAGTGTTGAGGGTTTACATTGTCCTCTTCACGGTTTTCTGGGTCAAGGGAGATTCTTCGTCTAATGGCCGCATAAGAAATGGGCAGCAGCTGCAGTGATCACATGTCTGACCCCCAGCAAGTTAATCAAAGTGCTTCATGCTACATATGACCACCCCCTGAGGGGCTGTGATGGTGGACCAAAAACCTCTTATGACTGTCTCCGTAATGGACATTAGCATTATCTTGCCAAAGCATCATTAGGAAAGCATTTGATGGCCACAAATAGAGTCACATGGCCATGTGTGCTTGAGCAGGAAGGAGATGTGTGTGAGGGAGAGAGAGAGGGAGGGGCTCTAAAACATTAATGTCCTGTAAATGTCACAATAAGAAAATATGGCTAGTCATAAGAGTAGGAATGCCTTTATATTTCCTAACCAAAAAAAAAAAAAAAGAACAGTCACACAGTGTCTATTTTTTTTCTCACTGAGTAAAGACATGTTAAACATTTCCCTAATAGAAGAAAGGGAATGCTTTAGGATTAGCAACAAGCCACACAAACACTAACTAAAGTTAGTGAAAACAACAGGCACATGCCTTTTTGATGCTGAGGAATGGCGCTCATAAACGGCACACTTCTACCAGCCAAGACACATAACCTTCTGTACAATCACTTCGAAGAGTGAAATGGTTTGCAGGATAAAAGGCAGGGCTCCAGTTTCAGGAGGTTCTCTAGCAGTGGGCAGACTGCGAGCAAGCTGCCGAGCTCAGGAGTCTCCATACCTGCAGGTGTGACCTCATAACCTGGTGAACAGATGGAAGTCAGAATGTCAAACTGAGCCACCTGATGGTTACGATCAATTCAAGCTCCAGGTTCAATCTAAGCTCCGTAATCAGACTAAGCAATCGCATCATGGCGGTCCCGGTGAGAACCGAGGGATTTGCACGTTGCTTTGTACAATCAATTAAATTCAGTTACACAAATATTGTGCTGAAAAGCATTACAATATTAACAAGGCTACATCTGTATTGTGCTACAGATAGAATAAATATAATTTTTAATGCTCAAACTTTTGTTTTTCCAGATATAAAAGTCACAATGAGGGAAAAAAAAAGGATTTCATATTTTGTTTGTAGATACCAGCAATCCTACCTAAATAGTGCTGCTATACGTTCAACAATATTCAATTCACGACACCATTTAGAAGTTCTGCTGAAAATTGAACAATAATACAAGAAAGTACAAAGTGTGTTTTTTCTGTTTTAAATAACGTAATTACTAAAAATGTATAATATAAAACCTATTTAAAAAAAACAACAAAAAAAACCTAACCTTGCCATTAATGTACTTCAGAACAATTTTCGTACTTTAAGGTATTATTTTTTCCCTCAGTGTATATTTCTTCATGAATACACCATAAAAAAAATTTACAAATTGGATTCAAATATTACACTTGCCATACCACCTCAGGTTAGACCTTAGTGTCAGGACTTGTTTCTTTATAATATTATCATATGACAGTCTCACATCAGTTTGTTTAATTTTTAAAGATAATACACTATGCAGCAGAAAATTTGTGGACCCCTGAAAAATCATATTCGCTTATTCCACAATGATTCCCTCTTTGCTGTTATGATAAGCTGGTTTGGAGCATGGCTGTGGGGGTTTGTAATTATTCAGTTACTAGAGAGTTAGTGAGATCAGGTGCTAAACCCAAAACGTTTTCAGTGGGTTCTTCCAATCCACTTCCACTTCTCAAACCATAAATTCATTGAGCTTGCTTTGTGTACAGGCGCATTTTCATGATGGAACAGGTTTGCGTTTCGGTGCATGGAAATTGTAGTGCTAATGCATACAATAACATTCTATACAATTGTATGCATCTTTGTGGAAAACAACTGAAAGCCCATATATGGGTCTGATGATCAGGTGTCCACAAACTTTTGGCCATATAGTGTATAATCACCATCACCAGTCAGGCTCTCAACTTCAGAATACAAATGCTGCTTCAAAGAAAAAAGAAAGGTACTTTGCCTCTTCGTTCTGTTCAGTAATGTGCTTAAAGAGGCATGCAGCTCAGCCCCAAATCCACAAGCACCCCTGTGCTAAAGTCCTGGGGTGAAGGGTGGAGATCCTGTAATCTGCATTGCTTGTTTTTTATCTGGGCCCTGAATGATGAAGCCAGTTCTCTGCAGGAGCACAGAGTCGGCCTCAAGGTTCACCAAAGGCACAGGACACCTGGAGTCACACCACACACACAGCATCGTAGACACTCACATCACTGTACAACAATGACAAAAGCATTAGCATTAGATCTGAATCTAAAAAAATCTGCAGTGTCTCTCAAGCAGTGGTAGAGTTTTTGCAGTGGATTGAAGATGGTTGCAGATCCGATAGGACGTGGTCTCCAGTACTGAGGACTTTGGTTTCTTTTGGTCAGCTGTTAAATCATATGTGATAACAGGAACTAAATTGTTTTGCAGACACTCTTCAGCATTAAAATCTGCAAGAACATTCTACATTGCTGACAAAATGCTGTGACATAAAAGAAATAAAACACTACAGGTTGTTGAGTCGTTGGAAAACACCATGCTGTTCATCCTAATTTTCCTACAGTGTACCCAGTCAGGTTTCATTCCTAACTGGCAATGTGAATGAGTTGTTGCTTCCATGAACTACAGCATTCAAGGAAGTCAGACCAATATGCAAAAAAAAGGGTTGACAAATAACTAAACAGGAACAGTGCAGGACAAGATTGATATCAATGATTCAAATGAGGTATGGCTAAAAGATAAAAAAAAAAAAAGGAGCATGGGCAAGGAAAATGCCAACAGTGTCCAGTTTTGTCTGATTTTGGATGTACAGGCCAAAGTTAAAAGCAAACAAACAAACAGAAAAAAAAAAAAAAAAAACCAGAAAAAATTCTGAGATAAAAAGCCTAGAGGACTGATACGCCCAAAAAACCCATCACCAAGAAATAAATCATACCTGTATTTTATTTCAGGTTATATTTAAAGCATCTTTTCAGAGCCGTCTTCAATAAAACGTTATAATAACGAAAACAAAACTTCAAACTGAGTCCACCCAATATATTTTATTTAACTGAAAACTGCTGGACAGATTATTTTTATGAGTATTCATTGATTTGTCAAAAAAAATAAATTCAGGAAAAAAGAAACGGTATGAAGCAAACTGCAGTTTTTCCACACTCTAGAAAAAAGGCCATAACAGAACATCATTAAAAAAAAAAAATGTAAAAAGAATGAGGGGTTGAGGTTATAAAGGTACTAGAGTCTGGGACAACACACGTTTGAACTGTAGTTCTCAGCATGACATGCTGCTCAGAGAGGCCTAAAGAAGCGATGTGGCGGGCCGTAGTGCATAGGCATGTTAAATTCAAAGTTGGGGTTGGGAACGTTGTAGTTGATGGGGGGCAGGTTGGGTAACTGGGGCACGTATGGGGCAGGGACAGGCTGCAGGAAGAGCCGCTGGGGGCCCGGCAGTAGCACCTGAGGGAGAAACAGAGGGGGGCGCATGGCCTGCGGTGCAGCGTTGAGGGCTGGAGCCGGTTCCACCCGTATCCTCTTTGGAGGAGTAGGTTCAGGAGGAGGACCCACTCTTTTACCAGTGGACTCTATATAAAAAAACAAGAGCCACATACTGAATTAGTACTAGTTAATGATTACAGGATCTGCAGTTGAAAGAGTAACAAAGACTTGAAAGGTGTAAACAGCTGAAAAAGGAGGAGGGTGTGAAAACAACCCTCACCTGACTGACTGTTCTTTTTGTTTAGTTCGGCTTCACCTTCCTTCTGGATCTCCTGGATGATTCGCTCATCATCTTGCTAAAGGGACAAAAGATACATCAGAGAAAGTTAGACACAAACAGCAATACCTAATTACACATTAAGTCGTTAAACTAAACATTAAAGAATGCAACAAGTCTCCTGGTTCATTAAGCACAAACAGGAACAACTAATAAATCTGGGGTGCTTCATTTGGGCAAAAAAAACAAACAAACAAAAAAAAAAACCCCACCAACAGTGTTAGCCAACCACAAACACTTATAGCATAACTCTGTAATATGAACTGTAACACTCAATTAAGACAAGCACATAAAAATAACAGGCGGGTGTATACAGAAAGGGTCAACATCGCTGCTGGATTTATATTAACCACCAACCAAACATAATCTCAGCATCAACTCCACCAATAACTCAATTAGACTTTTACTGCACACCTACTGTATCTTCAGCCACAAGCTTCAGAATCCTGAACATTGCAAAATAACTGGTTCTCTCCATACATCGGGTTCAAAATGTTTCAAGTCTGTGATGGTGAGCTTTTTTTTTTTCTTTCTCAATCAACATATAATAATCTGCAACCTACCAAGTTATTAAAAGCTTTGTCAAAAGCATGCGAACGCAACCTTGAGAGGAACCAGACAAAAAAAATAAAATCTTGTGGCTGACACCGGATAGTAGGGTTATAAAACCACAGCAGAAGACACTGTGAAGAGTAAAGACAAACAGTATTAAGTGTGTTTATAAGATGATGAGTGTATGTCTTGTCTTTATAATCACAGCAGCAGGTAAATAATCTACAGTATCCAAGTGATTAACCATTGAAAATAAGAGAGTGAAATTTGGGTTTATACTGGTTTTTGGGATGTGTAGCGCAGAAAACTCTGAACAGAAGTAGAGTTTAAGGAGGCATTTAAGAAAACGTACAATCGGGTACATGTCTACAGGAATACAGCTCACCTTGGACAATTTACCTCATAAAACCATTTAAAAATATAAAGCATTGACTAGAAAAGTCATGGTGTTAAGGATACAATTGTAAAATAATAAACCTGGGTTCTTACAGTCACAGTAATTATTATATATAGCAGAGTCATCTAGAAGTTCCTCAGTAAACTGTTTGTTGTACTCGGGCAGAGGATCTGAGCTTGTCCATTACACAGGCAGAACATTGCTCCGGTGTTAATGTGTACACTCAGGGTTCAGTGCTGAGAATAAATTACATGGAGTGTTTGCTTCCTGGCAATGAAGAGCCTGTGACTGCATTTCATTGGTTCTGTACTCTGACAGTGACAGTAAACTGCACCTATGTACGGACTTTTATTTAATAGATCAACTATGTGGCACAATAAATTAAGCTTTGCAGTGGTGAGTATCATATTACCGCAGTACGTTAACAAGCCCCAGGAGCGCTGAGACTTAAACACACTGGCTGATGAGAGCTTAGAGGAAAGATTGAGATGTGCTGTGGGCGACTGTAACCCTTTCAGATTAGTAACACACTGGTCCTGGTGCTCTCTAGAGAACAAAGCAGAATTTACATCTCGGTTTGTTCTAAGAGCTGAAAATAATAAGCTGCAGGAATTAGGAAGGTGAATAGACATCTGAAAGTAGGAAATTGGGTAAATAGGTTATGACCTACATCCACTTAAAGTTAGCAAGAATGTTAAATAAATAAAAGCAGAGTCTGTTCGTATTTTAATAAGGAAAGCAGTATCATAGTGTGTGTATATGTATGTGATATATATGTTTATATAAAAGCTTTGGCTCAAATGTGAGAGTAAATTAAATGTATGTGTAAAGCAGACAGAGAGAGAGAGTGAGAGAGAAGCGTTCGCTGTCTATTAAATGAGCTCCCCACGTTAGTGTATTGTAACGTGTTGTTACCGTGGGGTCTGTCCACAGCGAGCACTTCTTGCACTGGCGGCAGGGGGCACCAGGAGATCGGGCGTGCTGGCAGAAGTGGTTGTAGCCATTGATGGGCTCTCGGCAGAGGTAGCACATGAAGGCGCCGCAGCGACAAGACATTCGGTTGCAGCCCTCCGATTTTACAAGACCCGCTGCACATTTATGGCACTTCCTGACGCGGGCCGCCGTCATCCTCTCCTCACTGCAGCACAGGACGTATAACACAAGCACAGGCGAGTTTACACAACATCAAGAACAGAGTGCATCATTCAAATGAGCTCTGATCTAATGCTAATAAAAGAATGTTGAGTTTAGTCACCCTGTGGGTGTAATTCGTATAAGAGGAGAAAGAAAAAAAAGGTGTCAAAAGGTGCAAGGTAAACAGGATAAGCTGTCTCTGGACCTGGTGTTTCCTTTAGCCAGATGCAGGAAGGAAGCCATGTTTTAACACATCCTGACCAGACCAGGAAGTGGCCGTCTATTTTAGCTTGCCTCTCAACTGCACATATTTATTCAGGCCTCATCCATTCTTCACCAGAATGCAACACAAAATCTATCCAAAATGGCTGTATGACTGTGCATTTTATTTTGAAGGGGCCTTAATAGGAAGCTGTAGTCAGGCAAACAGTCAATTCTACTGATGATGATGGTCTTGGTGGTGCATTACATCAGCATGAGCCCTGTAGTACTGCATGCTGAATTATTAAATATATATTGAGATTTCTTTTTTTTTTTTTTTTTTTTTAAACAAACAGGCACTTACAAAGCCACCCTTAGCCGGATCTCATCCCTCTCCAGCACCTGCTCACATGTCTTTCCTGCATGCTCCTTCCACAGCACGTGGCACTTCCGGCAGCTTTCCTGAGGAAGGGAAACACAAACAAACCTCTGCGATCAAGTCACCTGCTAAATAGTACACATAATACATAATATAAAAACGAGGCAGCCAGCTGTGTTGCCACTCATACACGTGAACGGTAGAGTTTTGTTTGTGCGCTAGGAAGCGGCTCAGGTTCCCAGCATTGTCTCCGAGCTATACCCTTTTGTATTTTATGTCCTAGGAGTCCTCCGTTATTAAATGGAAGGCCATTAGAAGAGAACCCAACAGGATAAAAGCCCAGAAACGCATTAGTCTGGTAAACAAACACATCTAGTATCCATAAGAGCGGAATGCTGCCAGGCATCGACTTGACATGTTTAGACAAAAGAACAATGCCGGAGCACTGGTGTTGGCTTGCGTGTAAAGCATTATGAGAATTAGACTACAGGAGATGCCTAAACAATGCTGCAACTCCTGAATTCAATTTTGCAGCAAGAGGAGCGACGGGTCGACTGCACTCGTCCTTCGGGTTGCCTAGAGACGCCGTTTTCATCTGTTCCATTTTAGTCATGCTTGCCCACAAAGCTATGCCTTTCAGCTGACTGCAAAGGACATCTGTCCCTGCCTTTCAATGAAGCCCCACACACACACACAAGTGTGTGAAGCAGGACGCTGGTGGAATAACGCAACGACGCCTACGCAGTTCACACATGGCATCTTATTCCCGGAGATTCGCATGAGGAGGTTCTGATCCACAGCCAAACCAAAATTATTATCCACTGCTATCATCTGTTTAACTCAGAGCGCTTTCACATATTCTCAGCTGCACATTTATTTGAGCAAGCATTTTTCAGAAGAATCCACAATGTCACATAGCTTTAAGTAACGCACGTTATTCTCTCACACATCCACACCCACTGCCCATAGAGGTCCCTTTCGTCCCTGTGCTGAGTTGCCTGGTAACCATTCGCCTTAAATAAATGCTGGTAGACATCAATATTTTAAGACAACAGTGTAGACTGATCCCATGACATGCGACAGCTTGGGAGTCGCTGGGATACTCGTTGTCCCAGTGTACCTGTGTAAAGAAGCCTCGGGTGAATACCGGCAAAGGAAAGGGGACTTGAAGTTTACACACGTGGTTACACAGGATAAATTAATACATTCTCCATGTTTGTACACACACAGATTATTCACAGACGTAACACAGGAATAGCAAAAATTTCAAAAACTGACTGAGCAGTTAAGTAAAACAGTTGCATTGCTGTGCATCTATCTTTTCTCTACTAGTTGGGACAATGGCCATGCAGACATAGGAAGAGCTGGGTGGGGTAGATGACCGCAGCTGAGCAGTAAATCGATGAAGGATCGCCCCCTACTGGACATCCACAATACAGCAAGGGAGGAACAACAAGCAAACAAACTAAAATGGCCTCACTGATATAGCCTTGCAGTAACAAGAACAATCAAGACATCCAAAGACACTTCTGAGTATCATCTTTTCAATCATATAACTTGGTTCAGCTGTACTGTTCATTCAACAAACTCAAGCTAGTGTTTATTCTGAGTCATTTCCTCTTTACAAAAGGTTTCCATTTATATGAATAAAGAACAGAGTGGTAAAGAGTTTTATATATTTATGTACTAGTTTAAATTATAAAAATACAAATTGTGTAGATAGTAAATGCCGCGATTTTCTTAAATCGCGAAGCACTTGGCTGCTGATAACACAAAATATTGTGTAGATATGCGGGTCAAGATGCATCGATCAACATGGTGTAACATTGGAAGGTCATCCACATGGCTTTCCATCAGACTTTTCTATCAACTCAAAAAAAAAAAAAAAACAGGCCAGTACATCAGTAGGCTGAGCATAACTGCTATTAGATATGACGGAGTGTGAAAGAGTGTCTGCGTGATGTCTTGTAATAGACTGCCATTTCTTCCAGCATATAATCCTGCCTCCTTTACAGTGTAGCCAAGATAAACTCTGGATGCACTGACAATCTGACCACGATAACGAGCTTAATAAAGCTGAATTAATGACTGATTGGACGAAAAGGTCATAAAACTTCACTATTAAAATGTAACAAGTGTCAGTTCAGTTATAAAAAGCTACAATTATCTTAAAAGTTAGCAGGAGCAAGATTCATTGCCACTGAAAGTAAATCAGTGATCAGTGCCTGAGGGTGACTGTGAGAGAGACTGTGTAGAAGTATGAAGAGGTTGACTGTCTGAGAGTCATTAATGTTCTGGCACCTTCACTTATATAGCAGGACTAAAAATACAATGGTGACATCATGCTGAAACACACCTCTAATCTACAAAAGCACTTCCTGGATGGTCCAGAGTAAGTTAAGAGATGGGGTGGAGACAACCCCTTGTCAGATCCTCCACTTATACAAACTTTTCTCATTTCCTGGTCAGCCCAGCTCAGCTCTAAAAGTTCCACTTGCTGAATGTTTAAGCTCTGGCTCTGATACTGATTTATTTTTCAGCTACCAATGGCTCATTAGCTTAATATGTTTGTTTGGCTGTGTCTAAAATAGTTTTCTGACTTTGTCTGGCCAACACACGTTCTTCAGAAGTCTCACAGACTGGAGTGGAAAACTACTGGGCTGCTAGTTTACCCACTGGCATGTTGAGGAAAACCACATGGTAAATTTTATAATCATGACTCAAACCAAAAGCTGCCAGAAAGCTAAAGATAAAATGACAAACATAACCTGCTAAAAAATATGTAATTTTCTTTTTTTAAACAGTCCTCCTAGTGACAGGAACTCTCTCAAACCACACAGGATGTGTGCATCTGGCTCTAATATATATATATATATATATATATATATATATATATATATATATATATATATATATATATATATATATATATATATATATATATATATATATATATATATATATATATATATATGTCAGATTTGTCTGATTTTCTTAGACCAGATGAAAACCGGTATAACGTCAAAACCCTTATCTCGAGACTGTCAGGTGGCTGCTTCAGTTACGTTTTCCTCTAAGTAAAAATCAGTAAAATAGCCTCAGGATGTACCAAAGCAGTCACTGATAAAGTGAAGAGACAATTCAGGTCGCTCAGGCTCATGGATACTACATATGTAGAAAATGAACACTCTGATTAAAACAGGTTTTCTAACTCTGGAGGTTAGAGCTGAATGTACGCAGTGTTAAAACTGCTCAGCGTGCAAAAGCACGCTGTCTCTCTGCTCTTCTGTGGCGTTTCCCCCCCTAGCCAGCGAAAAAAGAGGCAGCAGCATCAGACCTTATATGGCAGAAGAAGACATTAACAGCGCGTCTGATTGGGGAGCTGCTGCGGCTGCAGTCGACTCACTCACTCTGTAAATGTGCTGCCTGTAGCAGCCTGGGGGACACTCAACACACCCACAAACACACACACGCTCACACATACACACATGAAACTGCCCGAGTAGAGGGTGACAGATTATAAAACTGAAGGTATGTTCCTTTTTGAAATTGTGTGCTAAACAAGGGCCTGGTTCACATTGTTCAAGGATTAGAGAAGCAGCGCTGCAAGGCAAAAGCCATGCCCACAATGCAACATGTCTCAACAAGATCTCATCATCAACCTTCATAGCCAGACACTGTTACCTTAAAAGGTAGGCAGCATGGAAAGAATAAAAACAGTAAAAAAAATTATATTGTTACACAATATAGGAAACAAAAACCACAAGACTTCACAATGTTTCACTCTACAGTGTCTCATTTCACTGCAGTGTGGTTTAAGTGAACAAAACCAAGGTCCATTAATTCACCCTTTAAAAAGAATAGACGATGAAGAACTCTACCACAGATTGTGTCCCAATTTAAGTAAAAAAATTTACCTTTTATAACATTTTAACAGTGAACAGCTCAAATACATAAAATCATACAAAATATATAAAAGATGCAAATTAGCAAAAAAAAAAAAGCAAAGAAAAAGAGCCTGGGCAAACAAACAGCAGGGCATTTCCAATTCTGAAGGCTTGGCCTTTAGCCAATCACAGGCCTACAGTCCTTTTAAAGAGGTGGGCCTATATGCAAAAAAAATTGCATCAGTTACACAACTCCTTCATGCACAGCACAATCAAGGCCAGAGTTTAGGGATAGGGATGTTTACGAGGGTAAGGTTCAAGCTCAATCTTCTATGTACACCTCCTGTGTCTGGGTAAAGACCACGAGATGTTCATGCCACAGATAAACAAGCCGTGTGGGAGGAAAGAATATCGACTTTAATAATAACTTCTGTTAAAGACAATGACAAAATGTTTAACATGAGTACATGTGGCTAAAAAACTGCAGCTGAGTCTTTTCTAGAAGCTTCAAGAGGGCAAAAAAAAAAAAAGCTCACTATGCAGTTTGCATATTTTGGGTGGAAAAACAGTCAATGAAAGGATATGACTCAGATCTAAACGAGCAGCTCACTGTAGTTCACTGAACTTCATGCTCATAGCTGACAAGAATGGCACAAAGGGGAAGAGTAAAAAAAAAAAAAAAGCGAGAAAAAAAGAAGAGAAAGAGTGTTGGGAGATGAAACTCAAGCCACTCTGCTGCTCTCTATTTCCTTTTACTCTGTCCAGTTACATGCAGAAGAGAAAGAGTCCAAAAGAGTAACAAAATGGAGGCCTGGCCAGATAGCACTAAAAATCGACCAGGAGTAGCAAGCCAAGGACCACACTGATGGAGAGTGTCTCATTTTTTCCCGCTCTTTCCCTCCCTCCTCATCTGGTGATGAAGTTACAGGAGCCTTTGGAGTGGATGACTGGGGGGGGGGAGGAAGTGTGTAATCAGAGGCAGATGTGGAGTTGGGTGAGGCAACACATACCTTTGTAATGGATCAACACTACCACCCAGTGGGCTAATGTATGTACTGCAAAAAAAAAGCAAAGCCCTGGAGAACCAAAACAGAGAGAGAGAGCTGTGGAGTGGGAGCACAAATGGATGCCCCCCCTTTCCAGCATTCCTGTGTTTCACTGGATTGAGTAAGTGTCTGCTGATACAGTGTCACTGATAGAGAGACAGCTCCTTTTCTCCTAACACAGCCTGGTACATTCCAGAAGACCTCTCACACATAAAGCTCAAATGAAACAGCAGAAACCAACAGCTCAAAACACACACAACATGAAAATAATTCACAGACTTAAAACACGTACATTACACAACATTGTTTCACATTCCATCTTGGCAAGTCGAGCTGCAACCAAAAGTGCAAAACAAGACATTCTTTTAATTGTGCGAAACCCAAAAATGTTATTGCAGCATTTAAAAGCCCAGAGTGCTGCATATCTCTAAAGTGCACAGAACAAATTCTCACACCTTTAGTTTCTGCCGCTATAAAAAGCCCATTAATTTGTTCACCTACACTAATCATCACACAGGCCTGGCACCAGGTCTCTTTAAATTCTGAGCCCCATGAGGTCTAACGCTCCACCTAGTAGCGAAAAAGAGGTTCTAGCAGAAGGTAAAAAACCCCCAGACTCTCGTAAAAAATCGAAATTCATTTACTGCACATATTTCCTCTACTAATACAAGACCTAGTACAATCTCCAGGTAAATATAAGATGAAGTCTGTGTAGTCAGACATGTGAAACATCATCTTCCTCTACATTAAAACATGTACTGAAACACCAAATGAAACAATTTAGCAGAAACTTATTCATAATCACTTGCCAACAATCACAATGGAGTTATTTAGGAGTGTTTTTATACCCTCACTGTTTTGGCATGTTCTCAATACAACTTTGTTCCTGTTATCACTTTCGTTCTAACAGCTAAAAACCTCGTTCCCTCACCAACTCCCTTTCTTTTTTTTCTTTCATTATTATTATTTTTTAACACTTTCTGGAACTAAATAAAAAAAAAAACACCACAAGCAAATCAGGAAAACACCCTCGTTTAGGAGAAATCCTGACAGTTATACCACAGAAAACTGGTATGATCGAGACTTGTTTCCATATACAAATGTTTCCTTAAAGAAAGCTTCATACTTAGCATGAGAAGACTTGCTCACTCTTTTAAGGCAAAGCATGATATTAGTTATACTAATGGAAAACAAGTAACAAGAATAGATTTTTTCCAAACGTAATCAGTGTGGACAGCACAGGTACTGTACCAGACCTACATCAGACTCTATATTTAACCCCTTTTATATTTTCACATGTCCTAAACACCTAAGTATTGTTAATGCAAACTGTTGCCAGATGTTTATGTTAGTTAAGCTGCATAGTGGTCTGGAAGACTACATACACATATATATATATATATATATATATATATATATATATATATATATATATATATATATATATATATATATATATATATACACACACACACACACACACACACACACACACATACATACATACATACATACATACATACATACATACATACATACATATATATATATATATATATATATATATATATATATATATATATATATATATATATTAATATATATATATATCATTTTATAAGTACTGAATCATGAAAATGTGCTAAATGAAATAAATATGAATATATTAATTAATATAATTATATAAGGAGTATCTTATAAATGCTAAATAATAAATATGGTATCGCTCTGTCAGTGCAGCGCTAAAAAGTCAGGGATTCGCCTCTAGAGGCCGCTCTCGTAATGACAGCGGACATTCTCAGCCACTCCAGCAACAGACACAAGCCGGAAAAACTATCAGTATGGATCTTTTTCCAATAGTTCCAGCAATCAAATATCTGTGCCGATTAATTAGCAAAACAGAGGAATGTGTCGACCTCTACTATATATATATAATGAAACTGCCTTTCATTGGCTCTGTACATGCACCTTGCACAATGACAAACTTGAATCTATTCGAATATAGTTATTATTCTGGACAATCAGGTGCATGTTTAATGGATCTTGACACTAAAGTGATCACTTTTGATTGAAAAAGTGAAATGACACAATCACATTTATTTAACTACAAGCAATGTTTTCTGTACGCACTAACCTTTCTGCAGCGGGGATTGGGGCAGCTGAACAGAGAAATCTCTTTGTCCAGGAGAGCTGGAAAGTTACAGAACGGACACCTGACCAGCTCGTCTGCACAGGTAGCAGCCACAGCTTCCTCAGCCTGCCGTTCGTAGTATTTACACAGAATGTTTTCTGGTAAAACTTTCTCCAGCTCACTGGTGGGAAAGGAGCAGGTACAGCTGCCCTCCATGCAGCTCAGCTCCGACTGCAAAGCAGAAAACATGCTTACATTAAAACATCTTCCATTTTTGACAAAACTCCCAACAAACCGGTGAGTTTGAAAGTGAAAAACGCCCCACAAAAAAAAAAAGGGGTATTTTAGAAAGCTAGGAGGGAAAAAAAACAAACAGTCTGTGGTGATTTCCATAATGCCAGGCAGTCTTGACAGTTTCAGTCATGTTCAAGTTCAGTCATGTGCTGAACCAACCTGCATTGTTTCCCTCCTTTCCTTCCCTTTATCCATCTCGAACACAGCTCATCATTTTACAAAGAATATATAAACAGAGATTATATAAACCTCTCTATCCTAAACACCTTTCGAAGTGGCAAACTTTCCAAAGCACTGTGCTACAACACGCTTACAATCCAGACTTTACCCAAGAATGCAATTATTATATTTTTTTTATAAGGTCACCTCATCAATGATTTTATATTTTAAACACCAACACACTTAAACCTATTTATTTTTAGTTTCAGATTATAAAATGCATTAGTACATGTTCCTGTGCTCTATACAAGTGCATTAATATTTACCTATTGATCATGTTAGAGATGAAACCACTGATCCAAGATTTGCAGTTATACACAATACATGTGAGGCTTGTTGACATTTGGAGATTTGCTGGCACTTGAATCAAATGCTGTCTCCGACTTTTGCTCGTGGCTTACCCGTCCTGATCCGAATACGGCCTCCTGTGCGTATTTCACCAGGCACTCCTTACAGAAGAGATGGCCATCACTGCACTGGGTCATCTCCTCAAACGCAAATTCCCCACAGCAGCAACCGCACTCGATCAGCTGACCATCCTGAAACACATACAGCCATGAATGACTAAAACGCATCACAAACCCTTTATCACAGAAAGCAAACTTTTTTGCTGACAGTATAGGAGTGAGGCCGAGGAGTTATTCTAGGTTGGTAATGATGGTTGTTAATGACAAAATTCCTCCATTTTAATCATATCATAAAGTTAATATAATAATGTACTATACCAATGCTCCCAGCACATGTGTAGTACCTACAAGGTTTTTACACATTTTGAAAAAATGTAAAAATGTAAAGTCCTAAAAAGGCTTAGAAAACAACAACCTTGTGCAGACAAACAGCTCTTTCGTTAGTTTTTAATAACCAAAATTGATGTTTTTCTCTATTTTTTAGTCCTATTTGCAGCTAGATCACTAAATACAAACTACAATTGCTAAAGAATATACAGTAATCTCCCGCTTTACCGCGGTTCGAATCTCGTGCCCCCGGTTTATCGGGAATTGCATTTGCCACATAACTAATTTGTTTGATTTTCACGGTCTCTTGTTTTTATGGAGTTTTATGTTATAATAATGAAATGTATCCATACAAATATAATTATTAATTATAAAATGAAGGAAAATGTTAATACAGTACAGTACAGAAAGTAAGGAATGGGGTGACGTGTATCTTTAACTCAGCCTTTTTTGACGTCATAGGACACTTTAACCAACAAACAAGCGAGAGAAACTACGCAAAAGTTACGATACTACAGAACTGTATACTGTACAGTACATGTTCTCATTAGAAATGTGATACAGTGTACAGTATCATCTCGCTATATTCTTGCAAATGTTTTCTGTGTGTGTTTAAAGTGTGTGGGAGGATGATTTCCGGCTTAAACAATAAAAAATAAATAGCATTTTTGGGTTGGGGTCCGTATATTGTAAATTTGCATTTATCGCGGGGGCGGTTTTGGAACGTAAACGTACAGTAAACGGGGGATTACTGCAAGTTTAAAATAATCACTTTCCGTCTGAATAACAACAACATGGAGATGTGGAAATAGTTTACTTAGGATTTATATTACAAATAGTAAACCAACAATTATTACCTTCTGATATTGCTCCTCATTTACTTGCAACGCCAGCAAGAAATCTTCATGCTGAAAACATGAAGAAATCATGTTATTGACTTCTATACCCTTCTATACACAAACTCCTAAAGAAATAAGCATCTGATTACACAAAGAATATACAATTTCCTCACAAATGATTTATATTATTAATTTTATAATATTTTTTTAATATAAATTCTATATATATAGTTAAAAATATTGTGCAGTATCATGACAGTGTCTTTGTGTTGCTTGATATCGTTGTGGTACATCATGCATCCTTACATACAGCTCAAGAGAAAAACTCTCCTTCACTGAATCTCATTTAAAATCATGCTGATCTGAAAGTGAATAAAAAAGGAAGTGACAAATCTGCTTCTTTAAAAAACAACAACAGGCCTTTTAAATAGTACCTCCGCCATTTCCTTTGCTTTCTGCTCATAAAACTGAAGCTCTTTCGTTAGAGAAGGCTCAAGGGGCATGTCAAAGCTCCTGCTCCATCTCCGGTTTTTCTCTAGAAAGAACATTTTCCTTTCCAGTTTGAAGGAACCTGAAAAGCAAGAGCAATAAATAAGAATGTGTGGGGTCGGAGGAAAACAGTCCTAAATTGCTTGGTTGTGCACAGGGCTATAAGGTGCAAGAGTTAATCTGCTGTTGCCTCCAATTTCACCCAACCTTTAATGCACGTAGATCAAAAGTATGTGGATTCACCCACCATACACATTTGTGGGTCTGTCCGACAAAATGTATAAAGCTAGTATTTATGTGATGTAGCATTACAGTTTTCCTTCACTGAAATGCAAACGTATTTCAGCATAAGTTTAAGAAGGCTGGACTTTAAAATTTTAATTGAGCCACCGCTGAACACCATAAATTAGAACACCAACTGCACCCGAGACCTCCTCACCCAAAATCAGTCCCACTATGCTCTTGTAGATAAATGTTCACAAATCAACTAATGCTTCGAAATACATTTGGAATAAAGAATACATTTGGAATGGGATGTTCAACAAGCACATGGTGATGGTCAAGTGTCAAAAACCTTTTGGCCACATAGTATATGTTACAGCTGTTAGTTAATTCAATCTATATTTCTTTTGAATGTGTCCATGATGCTGTTTTCCCCCCCCATAACCAGCTTAGGTTATAATGGTAGAAGCAGAGTCCGAATGCCTTCCAGTGGATTTGGTGGTGATTTTTTCTTTTTACTACTGCAATTACCAGACTGCTTTCATGCTTGTTATATCGGAGTAAAACATCTATGAGCTTAGAAATGGCCATAGCCTGCACAGAAGAAAATGTAAGAATTTGAAATGTGGGACTTTTCCCAGGAGAAACAGAGAACAGAAACATGACTGTAGTCACCCTGTTCAAACTTGAATTCGATAAAGGCTCGTTCATTTGGCTCTTTCCTCTTCTTTCTCTTCCCTGAGGGGTCAGTAGAATTTTCTTGCCACTTCTTAAGGGCTTCATATAAGGCCTGGAACCCAAACAACCAAGATTCATGCATTGCTTCAGAGGCCAGTTATGATAAAAGAGAAATTGAAGGACATGAGCACGGGCATGAGCGGTACCTTGCGGGTGATTGCATAGTGTCCTTTGAGGCAATTCAGCGCCCATTTGATATCCTGGCAGCTTAGCATCCTGAAGTCTCCCATCAGCATTTCTGCAGCTTGCATTGCAACCTCTGGGCCAACACGCTTTAACTTCGAATAATCAAAATAATTCTCAGTTTCCTAAAAGAAGGAAAAACTGGAACAATTAGGAAATCTGCTCTAAAAAAGGCAAATCAAACTTAAACTTAAACAGAAACCTTCACCACTCAGGATGATTTCTACAGTTTCACAAAAATGATATTGTCCAGCTAGGACAATGACACAGTAGATTAAATAGTCCTTTGTTTTCAGTCCACTGACACATCATGCACAATAACCAGATCCAGTAGAACAGACTGAATTCACACATTCGAACAAATGAGGCAAGTCATATAATGATGTTTCCTTAGGAAAAGGTGACATTTAGTAAACCTTACTGCTGTATGTTTAATGTAATTAGGACAGGATTCAGTTAGTAATGAAGCTTTATGCATTATATAACAAATACAAAAGTAAGGGAAATATTACATATACAGCAATAAACTTTACTGAATGTAAATAAAACCCCCAAAAAGAATAACCACTGTTGTGGATCCAAACAATCTATTAGTCCAGTGTAAGTGCTTTAGACATTATAAGTTATTGTGAGCCAGTATAGAGCCCTTCTGGAAAACATAAAAAAAAAAAAAAAAATATATATATATATATATATATATATATATATATATATATATATATATATATATATATATATATATATATATATATATATATATATTTTCCAACTGATTTTTTTCATTTTGTTAATTTTTTTGTTGTTGTAATTTTGCATTTTGTGTACATGTTACACATTTACATGGTTTGTAGGTGTGGGGAACTTCCAACAGACCGGTTAGTTCCTGTTCTCATGTACATTATAGCAACTATAAACATTGGTTCCCTCAAAAACATCAAATTTCCCTTCTCTTTAAAGTTCATAAGAAGTGAAGGAGAAGAAAAAAAAAATACCACCACAGCTTTTACCATAAAAAAATTTTTTTTGCACATTTTGTTTTTAGTCTAATCCACTAAAACAACCTTAGGTGAACCGGCTTTTGATCTGCTGAATTGTATTTGGGGTTCTTCAGCTTTTCAGGTGCAACATTCTTTTTTACTGCATCAAAAAGCCGAAAGCTGTAACTGCTATTCAAATATGATTTTTGGTAGACTATAGCAATATTGAATTAGTGTTACACATGTTTGTAGACCAATGCTTTCGTTAATTATTATAATAATCATGTATATAATTGCCACCAGGTTTACTGACTGCATATCAGACAATACTTAATGATCAGTTCAAAACATTTCGATTAGGCAAATGTGAAAATGTGCGCATGCAGATCAGTAGAAAGTATAACTGTGCAATGCTAAAACATTACTTTGAGATGTTGTTACAAACCAATGTCCTCTTATTTCCCCTCCACATAGTCATCCAAATGTCATTTGTTTTCTCCTCTTGCTCCTTTAATATAAATATCCAACAGAATAATGACTGCTAGCCTGAATCTTAAAACTTAGTACAAACCTGTGTTTCACTGTCATTTGTCTCAAGGAGTACACTTCTCTGAGTTAATACAGAGTTCGCTTTCCTCGGATAGTCCGGATTTTCCAACAGCATATTGCATATTCTGATTTTAAAAAAAAAAAAAAAGAAAGAAAGAAAGAAAGAAAGAAAAAAAAAAAGACAAATTAAACATTTAACCCATATTAACCTCATACTAAAAGATGTAACGATGCATAGCAATGCAACAACTGAGACTATGTTTGAAAAAAATCCATTAATTCATAATTAATTATTCATTTTATTTAAATAAATTACATTTAGCATCTAATGTACTTGCACAGTTTGAACACCTGAGGTCTCAATCTGTTTAACACAGAGTTGTAAAAAAATATATAGATAGCACACTGATCATGTACTTGACCTTTTTCTTTAGTTATGCATTGTGATGACATCATGCATATATGGTTTATTATATGATTAAACAAATATAATATTTTATATTATATATTATTTTAATATATAAGCCGACTTTGAAGCTCTGTTTCTGGTTGTGAGCTCAAAATTATTTTCACTGTGTCAAATACTTATTTTTTTTAGTCTATATTTTGGTAAAATTGATGTTATTTGTAATTGTTTTATACATTTTCTTCAGTATGTTGAATCTGTAGTACATTTCTTTGTATTATTTATGATTCAGAAATAAAAAAGGAATCAGCCTGATTTACCAAACAAATTTTGTACAGAATATTCTGAGAATAGAATAAAATTAGCAGACAGTAACGTGAACTAAACACACCATGGCCTGAGTGCATCATTACCCCTCTATCTGACTGAGAAACACATTAGCAAACCCAAAAGGAAAGATTTGTACTTGCACATTTAAATCTTTCACTTCATTTCTCTCTATCAGTTCCACCACGTACGGCTCTTCAACATCTGGAAAAAGGTCCACCTGTGAAATATACATTAAAAAACAAACAAACTCAGAACTCAATTCAACAAAACATTATACGCATAAAGTCTGAGAACAACACATTTATGAGCAAACTGGTTCAGAGTCAAATCATTCTGGATCCTTCAGCCTTCAAAATGTTTTACAAATTTTAGCATGAAATGTGAAGTCAGTACTTCACTCAGTCTTTTTTTTTTTTTTTTTTTAATGGAATGTAAGTCCATTCTTTCTCAATAGCAAACAACCAAACAGGACAATGTTGCGTGCTGGAACTAGTCTGCGTGGCTGAAACTTCTGGACTTATAACTTTGAGAAATGTAACTTCCCGCATGTAGGACGTTTTGGTGACAAGGTGAGGGAGGTGAGATTGAGATGGTTTGGACATGTGCAAAGGAGGGACATGGGGTATATCAGTAGGAGAATGCTGAGGATGGAGCCACTAGGAAGGAGGAAAAGAGGAAGGCCAAGGAGGAGGTTTATGGATGTGGTGAGAGAAGACATGCAGGTAGTTGGTGTGAAAGAGGCAGATGTAGAGGACAGGGGGGGTGTGGAGGGTTTTTTTTTTTGTGATTTTTTTAATATTCAGTCTCCCTCTGTTAAAATAAACCTACCATAAAAGTTCTAGACTGGTCATTTCTTTGTAAGGGGGTCAATTTACAAAATCAGCAAGGGATCAAATTATTATTTTCCCCACTGCATTTAAACACAAGCACTAAAGCTCCTGTCAGTTCATACATTTTAATCAATACATTAATTTAAATTATGGCAAATTTTTACATTTATAGGTTTGTTTTGGTTCACTTTCCTAACTTATCAAAAGCTTACATTAATGCCAATACTAATAAAACCCCTATTTCTCACTAAATGTCCTCGATAGTGCTCGAAGTCCCGGACCTACTGAACTAGCACGAGGATGTGTTTTTGATAGACACCCCAAAGATCTTCTAGAAGTCGTTATGTATAAGTGTGTCTGCTAAACTCCGAACGAGGAAGCCATTTGAACATTCCATATTTAAAAGTATATATTAGTTAGCGCTTGAATGTAAAAGGAACATAAACAATCAGGACGAGGAGGATATATATACTTCTTTTCATTTTGATTACCAAATATTGTGTGTAAACGCTCGAAAGAATGAAGTAAAAAAAAAATTATAAAATATGCCCATATTCAGCTTGATTAATAAGAGTTTTTGCTGAAATCAAAATTCATATTCATATATATATATATATATATATATATATATATATATATATATATATATATATATAGATATAGATATAGATATATATATATACACACACACACACACATATATATATATATATATATATATATATATATATATATATATATATATATATATATATATATGTGTGTGTGTGTGTATATATATATATATATCTATATCTATATATATATATATATATATGTACACATTTCAAACCAGATCTCAGTTGAGAAATATTTCTTCTACGTGCCCATTAATTACCGCAAAACAATCACAGATTATTTCTATTGAAACTGAGGAGAGAATCAGCTCACTGGCTGCTGATAAACAAAAACTCGTATGACTAAATAAAAATGTTATTAGCACACGGACGCGAATGCGCCTGAAACGGAAACATGAATAGATGGCTCACCACTCGTGTGACGAGCATGTTGAGACTTTTCTGCTGAGCTGTTTGAGGATCTGGAGCTGCAGGTTCAGCAGCTGTAGAGGGACCAGGCCTCTCATTCTCAGCTAACGCCTGTAAGCATCGGGGGAACAGCTGGGGAATCTGAGCCTGCTGCTGCTGCTCTGGTTGCTGCTGGCGCTCCTCGGGCTCCTGCGCTGTTTGCGGGGCCTGAGGCGTGTCCATCGGCCGTTCCTGAGGGGGAAATGGGACTACAGCCCCGGCGTACCTTTCAGTTCTGTGTGGACTCACCACTGCCACCTTTACACCCAGTGTATCTGTGTTCACAGGGGTGAAAAGAGCTGTGCCCTGACCGGCCTGCTGCGTGCTGGGTAAAGGATCGCTGTGTTGGGACGGCGCGCCTTTAGCAGAAACGTGAGGTCTGAGCAAAATAACATCTCTAGATGTGGAAGGTACAGCGTTCTGGTCCGTAGTAAAGACACCAATGGCTTGATTTCCTGATGTGGGCTGAGCAGGCGCTACAGAAGAGCGTGGAAAGTGCGAGTCCATGGGGTTAGGGCCTGGCGGCACACAAGGCTGGCTTTGAGACGTGCTGCCTCCCCATTGAGCAGCAGGTCGGATCAGTACACGGCGAGGCGGCAACTGTGCCTGAAGAGGACAAGACAATAAACTGACGCAAGACCAAACACCTTTAGAACATACTGAAATTAACAGACTCATATTATAATTCACCACATACACAAAAATGTCAGGAACTACATCAAGGATCAGATTAGGACGTGGGAAATTTTGCTACCTCTAAAATGCTAACTTCATCTTCATCTTCGTCCTCATCTTTGACCACCACAGGAACGTTAGGTCTGAACATTTCCAGATCATCGTCGGAATCATCAGATATAGTTATGCAGGTCCTCCTTCTTGATGTGTTATCTAAGGGGGGAAAAAAAGTAATTACCAGTCTCACATTTCCGAGATAATCGCATTCAGTAATGAACACAAATGCCTAACCACAGTAAAAGCTTCAATGGATAAAGCTCTGCCCTTCTTTATCAACACACAAAGTCCATGTCTGAAGCTCAGGCTCTGAACACCGGAGGCCACTATGTGCATCTGAGGATGGTTCCACATGAACAGCTTAAAGATCCATAAAGTTACTGAGCAACTCAAGAACTATGAGGATGGATTTGGATTGTAATTAATATAAACAGTCTGGTAGAAGGGCTTCGGGCTGCAATTTCCGTGAACAGTTCTGCATTTAGGCGTCCATCACTGAACAGTACACCTGAACAACCAGATGAGGATGCGTTTCCTCCTCTTACCATCTCAGGGAGTTTTTCCTTGACACTGTCACCACAAACTTACAGGAATTAACAATATCACCACAAATAAAATCGAATTGAATTGAATGCAGCACAACACAAACAGCTGGATTCTATAAAACAGGAAGACACATCAGGGCAGAGATGAATGGCAGAGTCTACTTACTTACAACTTCCTAAACATACATGCAATGCACAAAGACCTCTACAGGCCTCTGCCCCGATCTAGAGCACTATGTGGCCAGGTTGGCTAAAATGTTTAAATTTCTTTTCAATGGCAAACCTCTGCCTAGGTCGTGTCACCTCCGAATAGATGATAAATTCCCTTCATCAGACTGATTTAGGAGGATTGCTGACTGTGCAAAATACACTGCATAGACAAAGGTTTGTGAACACCTGACCATAAGATCTTTATGTGGCCTATGGACATCTTATTCCACATAGAGTCCACATTTGCTTTAATAATAGACTCTACTTTTGATGTTCTGTTGCTTATGACCTGCTTGTAAAGAGAAAATGCTCAGCCTGCACTATAAAGTGGCCAGTAATAATAATTTTTATAAAGTAGTGGCGTAATCACCTTTGTCTTTTTCACTACTAACAAAAACAAAACGTGCCTGTTTGTCCTTTTACTATAAAACGGCGTTCCAGACCCGTTCTCTTGACCTCCGCTCTTCTTTTAAATCTAAATATTAAAACTAGTCCTGTGAGTTTGGTGTAATCCCTACTCATGGTGTAATCCCTACTCCTAAAACAATACACTTAACCTCGTCCTCATCTTCACCGTCTGTCTCACTGAGGTCAAGAGTTTATAATGAACGTGTCAATCGACAAAACAGCTTCACAACGCAATCCGGTCTTAGAGACCGGATGTGACACCGACCTTGGCTGCGGCGTGCACTGAAGCTGCCCAGATGTATGACATCATCATCACTGGTGTTGTCAGCCATGGTGAGACCACCAGCCAGACTCCCTGAGTCTCCCACCTTCTCACTCTCCGCTGCACACTAACACCCATGCACACACACACCAGGCCCTGGAATCAGAGGGACATCACCCTGTGGATGGACACACATCAACATCATCACTTGAAGAATGATAAACCTGTGATGGTGAAGAGATCTGAAAGTTAATGATTCAGAGATAGAGGAGGGTAAAAAAAGAGAAAGAGAGAGAGAGAGAGAGAGAGAGAGATAGAGAGAGAGAGAGAGAGAGAGAGAGAGAGAGAGAGAGATCAGCCTCACTAAATAAAAAGCATGACTTGTAACATCTCAGCTGGCTTTTATTTTTAGTTGACGACTAGTTCAGGTATGAGTTATCGACTCAGCCTAAAACTAACCCTGATGTCAACAATCGAAAGTTATCTGCCCCCATGCTAGCACGAGCTGGGGACGAAGTATGACGTCCACCCTATTTCTTCTGTGTCCCATATCTATCTGAATACTCAACAGCAAACCCTGCACACACCACCATCCAACTTAGCTAGCATTCACAGCGTGTTAGCACACAGAGTTGGTTAGCTACTTAGCACTTTAGCTTCTTAGCTTCTGAAAGAACACACCCACGCACTCACCCTCATCCTCGTCGTCATCATCATCAACATGTCAACTATCCAGCAAGGTTAATTATCACTATAAGAGGAGAAAAAGACCATCCCACCCACCTCTTAGGCAGATCAACACAGCTCTGGAACCGGATATGGAAACAAACGGCCAAAACAAGTCTCGAGACGTCACCTGCATGACGCGGCGCGGAGAGGTTCCTAACAAACGCTGGGAAATGTATTTTTTTTTGAGCGCTCTAATAGGAAGTGTAGTAAGTAGGAAAATACAGTAGGTGTCGCTGTTTTGCTTTGTTTGAAAGAAAAAATGCATTAGGTTTTTTTTTATTGCAATTAAATATGCATATATTAGAATACATAGTTTCATGTAAATATGTTAATTTATATACATTTATTTTTTGCACTTGAAAGAACACGAGAGGCCTGCCTTCTTTCCTCATACCACTCCCCTCCCTCTTAGATTTCACAAAAAAAAAAAAAAAGATTTTACACAAGGCTTTCACAAGAGATTTTCTTTTATAACTTTGGTAATTTAAGTTAAATCTCCATAACTCAATCAATAATCATAATAACTGTCAGTTCTTAATTAGCATGTAGCTATGTTTGTATTTCAGTGAATGCTTTACTATATTTCCCACAATACAGTTTATTCTGTGTTTCACTCCAGGGTGTGATTTGTAAATCTGTGTTTGTGAAAGCTGGGGACGTTATCCATTCCCTCTTTAGAGAAATTAAATAAATTCTTACTGTGAACAGTTTGTTTAGTGCTACATTTCTTCAGTGGATGTGATCATTTACTGTGTTAATGGTACATTAAATGAGACAAAAGAGCAGCGTTTTACATAAACAGAAACTTAAACGACATGAGTTCTTTAATGTTGAAGTGACGCTGGGGTTCACTTTGGCCTTCGGGTGCAGCAGCTCGTGAAACGATGCGACAGAGCTGGTTTTATGTGTCTTGAAGGAATCACGCTTCAGCCTTCACCTTTTGCTGTTGTGGGCTGGGGAAGACCAAAAATATCAGCAAAAGATCCGCCTAGAATGTATTATTAGTATTGTTTTTAGGGTTTATCTTTAGTCAGTAAACTGAGTGTTCTTCACAGATAGCTTTGAAAACGTTTTTGCTATCAAAAGAATCTTCACAATATAATTATAATCCAACATAATCTCATAGAAAGTTTATTTATAAAATGCCTAGTGCTTAGGCATTGAATAATCGAGTTTGAGAGTCTTGACTGCTACCTCCTCTACCTTCACTGAGACAGCTAATTAATTAAAAACATCCACTGACGGCATTCACAATCCATTCTAGATGTTTGACATGATTGTAAGAATATTTAAAAAACAAATTACATCATACACAGGCTTTAAAAAAAAGAATGAGTCTCCAAAACAGATTTAGTAAATGAAGGTTGATAGGTAAATAAATCTTAATCATTCACAGAACCTGACGTGTGTGTGTATGTGTGGGTGCGTGTGTGTGTGTGTGTGTGTGTGTGTGTGTGTGTGTGTGTGTGTTTCATACAGCTCTCCTTAATGAGCAGTTATAAGTCTTTATTTTGCAGTTTCTAGTTTTTGTCAATGCAAGCAGTTTTCCCATTTCTCCTCCCATTTCCCATTTCTGACTACTAATAATAGTTTTGCAAAATAAATTAACATCAGGTGAATTTATGACTAATAATATATATATATATATGAGAAATATTTTATTTCACAAAAATACTTCTGGAAAGAGTTGTCTAGAACTCATACTACTACAAAAACTCATACTACAAAAACTCGAACAGGTTTAAATGTATAAAAAGAAAATTAATGACTATTGACAATTAGATGGTTGATTTATTAATATAATCATGGATAAATACTTTTGAAAGGTGACTATTTTCTGCTAATTCTAGCAAAAATCACATGCTTTTCATTTATGGTCCAAAATTACCTCTGAAGCCTAAAACCCCAGTAACACCACTAACCTCACCCCAACTGCACTGTTTATGTTCATTAATTCATAAAAGAAGAAGAGAAATCGACAGATTTTTGGCCCAGGACTGATAATCTCATCTGAGGTTTTTAAGAAAACACTTAGTCAATAACACACCATCTGTTTAAACATTTAGAGTGAAATGAAATCATTAGTTTTTATTCTGCCTCCAACATCTTTGATGCTTTTTTATAGGTCACATTTGTCAAATGTTGATTGCATTATTAAATCTACTCTTGTTCTATCATATTAACTTTGTACCTCTCAGTAATATGCATCACATAAACACACAAAAAAGCAGAATTCCTGTGAAGGATGAAAATGTCCTGTG